>NC_056664.1:76876151-77177072 GCF_018350195.1 Panthera tigris | reverse complement strand
ATTTCACTTAGCATCACACTCTCCAGTTCCATCCATGTTGCTACAAAAGGCCATATTTCATTTTTTCTCGTTGCCACGTAGTATTCCATTGTGTATATAAACCACAATTTCTTTATCCATTCATCAGTTGATGGACATTTAGGCTCTTTCCATAATTTGGCTATTGTTGAGAGTGCCGCTATAAACATTGGGGTACAGGTGCCCCTATGCATCAGTACTCCTGTATCCCTTGGATAAATTCCTAGCAGTGCTATTGCTGGGTCATAGGGTAGGTCTATTTTTAATTTTCTGAGGAACCTCCACACTGCTTTCCAGAGCGGCTGCACCAATTTGCATTCCCACCAACAGTGCAAGAGGGTTCCTGTTTCTCCACATCCTCTCCAGCATCTATAGTCTCCTGATTTCTTCATTTTGGCCACTCTGACTGGCGTGAGGTGGTATCTGAGTGTGGTTTTGATTTGTATTTCCCTGATGAGGAGCGACGTTGAACATCTTTTCATGTGCCTGTTGGCCATCCGGATGTCTTCTTTAGAGAAGTGTCTATTCATGTTTTCTGCCCATTTCTTCACTGGGTTATTTGTTTTTCGGGTGTGGAGTTTGGTGAGCTCTTTATAGATTTTGGATACTAGCCCTTTGTCCGATGTGTCATTTGCAAATATCTTTTCCCATTCCGTTGGTTGCCTTTTAGTTTTGTTGGTTGTTTCCTTTGCTGTGCAGAAGCTTTTTATCTTCATAAGGTCCCAGTAATTCACTTTTGCTTTTAATTCCCTTGCCTTTGGGGATGTGCCGAGTAAGAGATTGCTACGGCTGAGGTCAGAGAGGTCTTTTCCTGCTTTCTCCTCTAAGGTTTTGATGGTTTCCTGTCTCACATTCAGGTCCTTTATCCATTTTGAGTTTATTTTTGTGAATGGTGTGAGAAAGTGGTCTAGTTTCAACCTTCTGCATGTTGCTGTCCAGTTCTCCCAGCACCATTTGTTAAAGAGACTGTCTTTTTTCCATTGGATGTTCTTTCCTGCTTTGTCAAAGATGAGTTGGCCATACGTTTGTGGGTCTAGTTCTGGGGTTTCTATTCTATTCCATTGGTCTATGTGTCTGTTTTTATGCCAATACCATGCTGTCTTGATGATGACAGCTTTGTAGTAGAGGCTAAAGTCTGGGATTGTGATGCCTCCTGCTTTGGTCTTGTTCTTCAAAATTACTTTGGCTATTCGGGGCCTTTTGTGGTTCCATATGAATTTTAGGATTGCTTGTTCTAGTTTCGAGAAGAATGCTGGTGCAATTTTGATTGGGATTGCATTGAATGTGTAGATAGCTTTGGGTAGTATTGACATTTTGACAATATTTATTCTTCCAATCCATGAGCAGGGAATGTCTTTCCATTTCTTTATATCTTCTTCAATTACCTTCATAAGCTTTCTATAGTTTTCAGCATACAGATCTTTTACATCTTTGGTTAGATTTATTCCTAGGTATTTTATGCTTCTTGGTGCAATTGTGAATGGGATCAGTTTCTTCATTTGTCTTTCTGTTGCTTCATTGTTAGTGTATAAGAATGCAACTGATTTCTGCACATTGATTTTGTATCCTGCAACTTTGCTGAATTCATGTATCAGTTCTAGCAGACTTTTGGTGGAGTCTATCGGATTTTCCATGTATAATATCATGTCATCTGCAAAAAGCGAAAGCTTGACTTCATCTTTGCCAATTTTGATGCCTTTGATTTCCTTTTGTTGTCTGATTGCTGATGCTAGAACTTCCAGCACTATATTAAACAACAGCTGTGACAGTGGGCATCCCTGTCGTGTTCCTGATCTCAGGGAAAAAGCTCTCAGTTTTTCCCCGTTGAGAATGATGTTAGCTGTGGGCTTTTCATAAATGGCCTTTATGATCTTTAAGTATGTTCCTTCTATCCCGACTTTCTCAAGGGTTTTTATTAAGAAAGGGTGCTGGATTTTGTCAAAGGCCTTTTCTGCATCGATTGACAGGATCATATGGTTCTTCTCTTTTTTTTTGTTAATGTGATGTATCACGTTGATCGATTTGCGAATGTTGAACCAGCCCTGCATCCCAGGAATGAATCCCACTTGATCATGGTGAATAATTCTTTTTATATGCTGTTGAATTCGATTTGCTAGTATCTTATTGAGAATTTTTGCATCCATATTCATCAGGGATATTGGCCTGTAGTTCTCTTTTTTTACTGGGTCTCTGTCTGGTTTAGGAATCAAAGTAATACTGGCTTCATAGAATGAGTCTGGAAGTTTTCCTTCCCTTTCTATTTCTTGGAATAGCTTGAGAAGGATAGGTATTATCTCTGCTTTAAATGTCTGGTAGAACTCCCCTGGGAAGCCATCTGGTCCTGGACTCTTATTTGTTGGGAGATTTTTGATAACCGATTCAATTTCTTCGCTGGTTATGGGTCTGTTCAAGCTTTCTATTTCCTCCTGATTGAGTTTTGGAAGAGTGTGGGTGTTTAGGAATTTGTCCATTTCTTCCAGGTTGTCCAATTTGCTGGCATATAATTTTTCATAGTATTCCCTGATAATTGTTTGTATCTCTGAGGGATTGGTTGTAATCATTCCATTTTCATTCATGATTTTATCTATTTGGGTCATCTCCCTTTTCTTTTTGAGAAGCCTGGCTAGAGGTTTGTCAATTTTGTTTATTTTTTTCAAAAAACCAACTCTTGGTTTCGTTGATCTGCTCTACAGTTTTTTTAGATTCTATATTGTTTATTTCTGCTCTGATCTTTATTATTTCTCTTCTTCTGCTGGGTTTAGGCTGCCTTTGCTGTTCTGCTTCTATTTCCTTTAGGTGTGCTGTTAGATTTTGTATTTGGGATTTTTCTTGTTTCTTGAGATAGGCCTGGATTGCAATGTATTTTCCTCTCAGGACTGCCTTCGCTGCATCCCAAAGTGCTTGGATTGTTGTATTTTCATTTTCGTTTGTTTCCATATACTTTTTAATTTCTTCTCTAATTGCCTGGTTGACCCACTCATTCGTTAGTAGGGTGTTCTTTAACCTCCATGCTTTTGGAGGTTTTCCAGACTTTTTCCTGTGGTTGATTTCAAGCTTCATAGCATTGTGGTCTGAAAGTATGCATGGTATAATTTCAATTCTTGTAAACTTATGAAGGGCTGTTTTGTGACCCAGTATATGATCTATCTTGGAGAATGTTCCATGTGCACTCGAGAAGAAAGTATATTCTGTTGCTTTGGGGTGCAGAGTTCTAAATATATCTGTCAAGTCCATCTGATCCAATGTATCATTCAGGGCCCTTGTTTCTTTATTGACTGTGTGTCTAGATGATCTATCCATTTCTGTAAGTGGGGTGTTAAAGTCCCCTGCAATGACCACATTCTTATCAATAAGGTTGCTTATGTTTATGAGTAATTGTTTTATATATCTGGGGGCTCGGGTATTTGGCGCATAGACATTTATAATAGCTCTTCCTGGTGGATAGACCCTGTGATTATTATATAATGCCCTTCTTCATCTCTTGTTACAGCCTTTAATTTAAAGTCTAGTTTGTCTGATATAAGTATGGCTACTCCAGCTTTCTTTTGGCTTCCAGGAGCATGATAAATAGTTCTCCATCCCCTCACTCTCAATCTAAAGGTGTCCTCAGATCTAAAATGAGTCTCTTGTAGACAGCAAATAGATGGGTCTTGTTTTTTTATCCATTCTGATACCCTATGTCTTTTAGTTGGCGCATTTAATCCATTTACATTCAGTGTTATTATAGAAAGATATGGGTTTAGAGTCATTGTGATGTCTGTATGTTTTATGTTTGTAGTGATGTCTCTGGTACTTTGTCTCACAGGATCCCCCTTAGGATCTCTTGTAGGGCTGGTTTCGTGGTGACAAATTCCTTCAGTTTTTGTTTGTTTGGGAAGACCTTTATCTCTCCTTCTATTCTAAATGACAGACTTGCTGGATAAAGGATTCTCGGCTGCATATTTTTTCTGTTTAGCACACTGTAGATATCGTGCCAAGCCTTTCTGGCCTGCCAAGTTTCAAAGGAGAGATCAGTCCCGAGTCTTATAGGTCTCCCTTTATATGTGAGGGCACGTTTATCCCTTGCTGCTTTCAGAATTCTCTCTTTATCCTTGTATTTTGCCAGTTTCACTATGATATGTCGTGCAGAAGATCGATTCAAGTTACGTCTGAAGGGAGTTCTCTGTGCCTCTTGGATTTCAATGCCTTTTTCCTTCCCCAGTTCAGGGAAGTTCTCAGCTATAATTTGTTCAAGTACCCCTTCAGCACCTTTCCCTCTCTCTTCCTCCTCTGGGATACCAATTATGCGTATATTATTTTTTTTTAGTGTATCGCTTAGTTCTCTAATTTTCCCCTCATACTCCTGGATTTTTTTATCTCTCTTTCTTTCAGCTTCCTCTTTCTCCATAACTTTATCTTCTAGTTCACCTATTCTCTCCTCTGCCTCTTCAAGCCGAGCCATCGTGGTTTCCATTTTGTTTTGCATTTCGTTTAAAGCGTTTTTCAACTCCTCGTGACTGTTCCTTAGTCCCTCGATCTTTGTGGCAAGAGATTCTCTGCTGTCCTGTATACTGTTTTCAAGCCCAGCGATTAATTTTATGACTATTATTCTAAATTCACTTTCTGTTATATTATTTAAATCCTTTTTGATCAGTTCATTAGCTGTTGTTATTTCCTGGAGATTCTTCTGAGGGGAATTCTTCCATTTGGTCATTTTGGAGAGTCCCTGGCGTGGTGAGGACCTGCAGTGCACTTCCCCTGTGCTGTGGTGTATAACTGGAGTTAGTGGGCGGGGCCGCAGTCCGACCCGATGTCTGCCCCCAGCCCACTGCTGGGGCCACAGTCAGACTGGTGTGTGCCTTCTCTTCCCCTCTCCTAGGGGCGGGATTCACTGTGGGGTGGCGTGTCCCGTCTGGGCTACTTGCACACTGCCAGGCTTGTGTTGCTGGGGATCTGGCGTATTAGCTGGGGTGGGTAGGCAAGGTGCACGGGGGCTGGAGGGGCAGGCTTAGCTCGCTTCTCCTTAGGTGATCCACTTCAGGAGGAGCCCTGTGGCAGCGGGAGGGAGTCAGATCCGCTGCCGGAGGTTTGGCTCCGCAGAAGCACAGAGTTGGGTGTTTGCGCGGAGCGAGCAAGTTCCCTGGCAGGAACTGGTTCCCTTTGGGATTTTGGCTGGGGGATGGGCGGGGGAGATGGCGCTGGCGCCTTTGTTCCCCGCCAAGCTGAGCTCTGCCATCCGGGGGCTCAGCAGCTCTCCCTCCCTTTGTCCTCCAGCCTTCCTGCTTTCCGCGCAGAGCTGTTAACTTATGACCTCCCAGACGCTAAGTCGCGCTTGCTGTCGGAACAGTCCGTCCGGCCCCTCCGCTTTTGCCAGCCAGACTCGGGGGCTCTGCTTGGCCGGCGAGCCGCCCCTCCGCCCCGGCTCCCTCCCGCCAGTCCGTGGAGCGCGCACCGCCTCGCCGCCCTTCCTACCCTCTTCCGTGGGCCTCTCGTCTGCGCTTGACTCCGGAGACTCCCTTCTGCTAATCCTCTGGCGGTTTTCTGGGTTCTTTAGGCAGGTGTAGGTGGAATCTAAGTGATTGGCAGGACGCGCTGTGAGCCCCGCGTCCTCCTACGCCGCCATCTTCCGGAACCCTCCATTTGGGCAAATCTAACAAAACCTGTGTAGGACTTCCCCGCTGAAAACTATATCAGATAGTGTTATATTTTGTTTCAATTATAAAGCATATTTTTAAAAATTCAAGAAAAGTTTTAAAAAGCCTATTTCACTTACCTGTATTTTTGCTACTTGATTTTTCTTTCTTCCTGATCTTCCAAGGTTCCTTATTTTTTTTTCTTTTCTATATATAGAACTCCCTTTTACCATTCTTTTGTGTTGATGCTTATAACAAATTCTCCTTCCCTTATTTGAGAATGTCTTGATTTCTCCTTCATTCCCATGGAATACTTTGCTGTCTATAGGATTCTGAGATAACCTCTTTTCTTTTAGTATATGAAAAATATTGAACCACTTCCTTTTGGTCTTCATGGTCACTGATAAGAAATCTGCTGTTACTCAAATTGTTTTTTACCTAAAGGTAAGGTGTTTTCCTCTGGCTGTCAAGACTTTTTCTTTGTCTTTGGTTTTCAGAAATTTAATTATATATTTTGTAGGATTTGGTTTCTTTGAGTTTATCCTGTGTGGTACTTTCTCAGCTTCTTGAATCTATATATTTGTATCTGTTACCAAATTTTCAGAAGTTTTCAGCAATTATTTCTTTAAGTATATTTTTCAGTCCACTCTCTTTTCCCCCCATTTCTGGATCTCCAAAGACACAAATATTAGATCTATTATAGTCCCATAGGTGCCTGAGGCTTTATTCATTTTGTTTTTCAGTCTCTTTGTCCTCTGTTGTTCTGATTAAGTAATTTCTGTTGTTCCAATTTCCAGTTCGTTGATTCTTTCCTCTATGCTCTCCAGAGCACACTTGCTCTTGAGTACTTCCACTGTACTTTTCATTTCAGTTATTTTATTTTTGAGTTTTAAATTTTTCACTTGATTCTTCTTTATATCTCCTCTTTATTTCCCCCCAGCTATACTGAAATATAATTGATTTGTAGCTGTCTTCTCTTTTTTATTGAAATTTTCTTGATCCTCACTGAAGCTTTCTATTTTTTCATTTGTTTCACATATTTATAATTGCTCATTGGAGCATTTTATCATGGCTGCTATAAAATCTTTATCAGATAATTCTAAGACCTCTGTCATTTGGTGTTGACATCTACTAATTGCCTTTTTAATTCAGTTTGAAATCTTCCTGGCTCTTGAAATTATGATTGTTTTTTTACTGAAACCTGGACTATTGGGATATAATATTGTGAGTGTCTGGATCTTAAAGAAGTCTCCTGTTTCAAAACTGCGAATTTCTGATACTACTCTGGTGGGAGAAAACGGGGTGCTACTTTATTGCTGCTAGATGGAAGTAGAAGTACATCCTTACTGCTGAGTTGGTTTGGGAGTTTCAGATACCCACGTGGTCTCCACTGACAGTGCAGTAGGTGTGGTTTTATTACTGTGTGCCAGTATGAAAGCCCTGATTCTCAGCTTGGTCTCCTCTGATACAACCACAGCGGAAATGAGGGTATCTTGTTTTTGTTGAGAGGCAGGCTGTGGAGGTTCTGGATCTCTTTTGAACTTCTCTGACGTCACACTGGTGGGGATGTTGGGAGCTCTGTTATAGTCTTGCAGAGGTGGAAGTCTAGGCTTCCCATTTGGCTTTTATTGGTGTGAGTGGGGATGGAGCCACAGTTTATTCAGTGGTGTTTAGCTAGAGTAGGTTGTTATTCTTTAAAAGATTTCTCTGTAGGTAAGCTGCCCTTTGCCTGGTCCTTGGGCTGGAGAGAACAACATTTTATTAGGGATTTTTGATCTGCATTTCTGGGTTACCAGCTTCTCTGGCTTCATGTCTGGGATAATATGAGGCAAAAAGAAAACCCCAGGGAACTCATCACCATGTAACTCCTAAGATCCTGAGGTCCCTAGCCAATCTGCCTTCTTCTCTCCACCTTTCAGAGTGTTCTTATGTTTATTTTGTACACATACCTAGGGTTTCTATTTGTACTCACTGACAGTAATAGGGAAAAGATGTCTGCTCCATCTTCCTGGGAGCAGAAGTCTCCACTCAGTCTTGACTTTGTGAAAAACACTGGTGCTTGGGGATTGTAGAGGTGAAATAAACTATGGTTTATGTGTACAAAGATTTTTCCATCTTGTTGAAATACCACCTTATAAACACCCAAGTGTTATCCATGGCAAGTTATAATCAGTGCTATAACTGAAGTCCGGAAGATGTGAGATCAAAGGTAATATTTCATAAAATTGAAAGCCTTTAGCTAAGACAGAGGAATCCCAGGCAGGTCTGTCCCTAAATTGTGTGAGACCCTGGAGAAATACATTTTGTGAGACCTCTGGCTATACAAGCCATTTGATATAAAATTTATTATAAAATTCATTAGTACATGTAATGTACAGTGACTTATAAATAAATATTTAGAAAAATGAATACATAAGAGGTACTTAGATGTTTATTTATTGTCCAGTCAGTGCACATAAATATTCTTCATGGTGTCTAAGTCCCTTATTTTTCCGTTCAGATCCAGGAAACATCTTGTTCTTTATTATCAAATCTTCCATTCCTCACTCATTTCATATCTTCCCACTTCAAGAAAAAATGAACAATAATTTGTTCCAGTTCATGGTAAATTTTTCAATCTGGAATTTTATTGTGCAAATACAGAACACATCTTCCAACTCTTTGGTCTCTTGAACTATTTAGGCTGTAATAACTAAATGTCTGGACTATGATATATTTCAGTGTCTGATCATACTGCTACCTTCCAAACACTACCAGTAGGGCGAATAGGTAAGGACAGAGTGAGAAGAGCAATCTCATTTGCAATGTTGGTCTCAGAATGCCATCACTATATTGACTGGTGGCTAAAAAGAACATTAGTTGGAAAGGTCTATAGGCTTTGCAGAGCAATGGTTTTGAAAGCCCTCAAAGAATATAGGAGTAGTTACCCCAAGGACTCACTGACTAATGGCATACAGCCTCTAGAAGGGATGAAGTGACTGCCTTGGGTGCCAATGGCAGGAGGTGCACGGTGTAAAGAATGCTTGCAGCTACCCTTACCACCCTTCAGTATTATAGACAGGAGGTAGCACTGTGGTTGGAAAATGAACAAGTAATAGTCAAAATATAAGTCCACAAACATGGCTCAGTCCAAAAGGTCAGCAGTAGACAATTTATGGATCACAACTTTGAACTCATCCTATGTCTACTGTGAGTGAGAGTTACCCAAATCATCATGCTAGGGCCATTTTGATGCCTATTCTTGCGTGACCCTCCAAAATAAGAACCATGCTGAACAATAAAAGCAATCTTCTTATCAGACTTCCTCCTGGAGAGTTGGGGCCAAGTATGTGGGCCTGGGACAACTCCAAATCCTCATGCATTAGAGCTTTCTAGGACATCTGCTTGACCCTCTGTGTAGAGTAGAAAGATAGACAGAGTCTTAGAGACAAAACAAGGTAATGAAGCTCATGTGGTTCCCAGTCCAGGATCAGGACCCCCTTGTCTTTGGACAAGTCACTGAAATTTATTAGATCTTCTTCTCATCATCTGTAAGGTGAAGTAATTGACTCAATGACCTATATAAATCTCTATAATCTATATATTTATGGTAAAGTAGACATAATAAAGTATACATAAAAATAGTATAGGCATGAAGACATTTTCAGAAAAAAAATAGTAAATTAATTTTAAAAGTCCCAACCTTCTTGACACTTAGAAATCAAATTGAGTCTTACTTCCAGTTAGTCACTTTTTGTTTTCTGCCCCTCACTGGTGGGTTGAGTGGAGGTAAGGATAAAGATGTGGAATTAACACTCCAGAATCTGGGTTTGGGAGAACTTGCTGTTGGCAGATTATACATCTACCTTTGTGCTGAATTTTAAGCACAGTGTCAAAGAGAAAGACCCCAATTTGCTTGGAATTTACCTAAAGTAAGGAATAAAGTCCTAAGACTTAAATTGCAAAGCTTCTAGAGAGAGAATAAAATTTAAGTATTCTGTTTTCCAAAGGCAACAAAATCCCTACTATGAGATAGGTAATTTGAGCCGCTTAGCCTGCTGCCCTGAGTTCATCTAACTTCCCTTATTTGGACTCAAAGTTCAGAAATAACTTTCTGATCAGGATCTGACTTTCTTGTAGATTTGCCCTCAAGGTGAATCAATTTAACAAATTGGCTCTTTAGTTCTTTGTTTCAGTCTTGGAAAACTTGGTTAATCTGTGGCAGCCCCTGAGAAACAGTATTACCCTAAGAATGTTGACAGATTCAGTTTACAAGCCTGCAAGTTTGAAGTTTCATGCCTGGGTCATAGTAAATTCATTAAGGTTATAAATATCAATGGTGCAGCCTCTCAGAACTAGATTTGTTTAGCAAGCAGACACCCTCACTCCATTGCCAGAAGTTCCAGCCATTTAATTCTGGTGCTAATTTCTACAGTGGCAAGATAAATTTTGATACTACTAATCTTAGCCCTCAAATATGCAATCCTCCAGTTGGACGTTTCCATGAAATTTATAAAATCATAGATATATACTTCAAATATTTCTAACACTTACAATGTTGTGATTCTAGAGTCACAAACACTAATGTTAGAGAGGAAGCATCACAGGACCAGGCCTTGGGAATATGGTCTTCCTTTTTCTGGGGAGAAAGCATGGCCTATAAACTCTTGTCTGTGAACTTCAAAGATCCAAGATTCACAGACCAGAGTTGATAAGCCATACTTTGCCATTAACAAATGGTACCATCCTGAGAAAATTACTTATAGGTCTAATTTACCTGGATAAAATAAAGAGGTAGGAATAGATGATCTTATAAGGTCTTTATACCTGCTAGTTTCTATTAATCTCTATTAAACCCATAAATGGGAAGAAGAAAAAAGGAAATATATTTGTTTATGTTCCTAGAGGATTATTACTGGCATTCACATAGTACTGGATATGAGGAATAGTTGTATCAGATTTGCTTTTCTATACTCCTCTACTCTATGGAATATTACCCTCAGTTATTCAGTTACATGAATGAGTTTCAGATAATGTCTGAGTCCTTTGATTTTGGATGCAAAGTTTTGAGTGTATGTGCATGTTTTTTTGGAGAGTGCCAGCGTTTTTTTTTTAATCAAGCTTCAAAGGGTTTAAAACTCCTGTACATACAAAGTCTATTAAAGGTAAGTTAGGAACTATTTTCCTGGATTGAATCCTATCAATTTAGCATTCCAATTAATTTCTAAATCTTTAGACATAAATGGTTCCAATTAAGAGGGAACAATTATATGCTTAAGTAAATCATCTTTTCATGTAGGCATGGAAGAAAACAATTGTCAAGGTATTTCTGTTATAGTTATATTATTATTAATAATCATTAGGTGTTATCAAGTTAATTTTTCATTTCATAAAAAGTCTATAGAGAAAGCAGTCAAGTAGAAACAGTTATTTCATGCAAGTTCGTATTTGTTTTCAAATAATGAGAAGGAAAAACTTAATGAAAGACTTTTCTTTGGAAAAATATTACATTTCACAAAATAATTTATAAGCATATAAATTTAAATCAGCTGAGATTTAAATAACAAAGAAACATAAACCTAAAGAAAAGAAATAATTACAAATAATTAACCACTCAGCTATTTAGTTCCTGTAAGATATTAGGCTTCATGTGATGAAAATCTTTACTGTTTGAAATAAATGTCAGCCTAACAGAGGACAGATTTTAAAGCATCAAAATTTATTTCAAGACATATGATGAACTTATCTACAGTTAAGAAATTAAACTTCATTATAAAGATAATTCTCTATCAATATAATATCAAAATTTGTGAAATCTATGAATTTCAGAAAAGCATAGTTCTTCAAAAGTGAATTAATGGAGCATGAAAAGTAGAGAAATTTCCTTCTTTCTAGCCCAGTAGCATTTTGGGAACAAGTATAATGTATCATTTCTAAGAGTTTAGATTATTGAAATTGCTATTCGTATCATGTTCATATAAAGGCAGAGAGTGCCTCTACAATAATTTTAGCCAAACCAACATATCCCTAACACCACTAATTTCACCAACAAAAAATTGTTTCTAACATCTATGATACTAATTGACAAAAGCTATATTGTTAAATGGAGATTTAAAAAATAAAGTATTTGCCTCAGCTACTTCTGGTGTGTGGCCATTTCATTTTCATAGCTGACCACCTCTGGAAAGCATATTCCCAATTAATTGGGCAACTGAACACCACTATAGTGTAGATTAAATTTAATCTACATTGTAGATTGTATTGTGATAGACACATACAATTCACACTTTCTAAGCTGAAAGGTTTTTTTTTTTAAAGACAAATTACCAACAATATAAACTTCTACCCCTGTATATTTCTGTGTGCTTCTCTAAAAAATAAGATTGTCATCTTACACAGCTAAAATAATACCATTACATTTAGTAAAATTAACAGTGAACTGTTAGTAACATCTGATACCCATTCCATATTCATATTTCCCCATTTGTTCTTCCCTAAATTCCCTTGAAAATGATTTGTCAAAATCAGATTCAATCTAAGGTCACATTTTGCATCTGGTTTTTATGTGTCTTAAATGGCTTTAAATATTTAATACTATTTATTGTGCTGCCACTCTCTCTGTTGAAGGTTCATGCCATTAGTCTTGTACAACGTCTTAATTTTTGGTTTTGTGTGATTGCTTTATTTGTGGTATCATTTAGCTCATTTCTATTTGCACTGTTGGAAGTCGAATCTAAAAAGCCTGTTTAGGTGTAAATTAAACATTTTGAAAAAAAATACATTTTAGGTAATTTGTATTGTTTTTTCACTTTTGGGCATCATATGGATTCATGAATTTCAAAATAAATTCACTGTATTTTACTCTACCCAATATGATATCCAAATTGTTATAACTTTGGGCAGTGGGAGCTTGTTTCAGAGACATAATTTTTTAACATTAATATTTGGAAGGTTCTTTGCTTTCTAGAACAAAAAGTTATTCCAGGCTCACCTTGTACCATTTCTTTTTCAGACTGGGTATCAGTCATTTCTCCAGGAAGTCCTTGTTCCTTTTAGTGGAAAATAGTGTTAGAGACCAAAATTAAGGTATTATGGGTGCCTGAGCTCCAGGGGTAGTATTGCTTCCAGACTGTTTCCAGTGGTTACAGCTTGACTTGGTTAGTTCAGGCTGGTATAACAAAAATACCGTAGATTGGGTGGGTTAAACAACACGCATTTATTTCTCACAGTTCTGTAGGCTGGGAAGTCAAAGATCAAAGCACTGGCAGTAAAGATGTCTGGTGGGACCCTACTTTCTGACTTGTAGACAGCCATCTTCTTGCTGTGTCCTCACAGGGCTGAGACAGAAAGAGCAAGATCATCTTTCTTGCGTCTCTTATAAGTGTACTAATCCCATTCATGAGGGCTCCACCTTATGACTTAATTAACCTACCAAATGCCTCATCTCCAAATTTCAACACTGGAGATTTAGACTTTAATATTTGAATTTTGGTTGGGGGGGGGGTCCACACAAACTTCAGTCCATAGCACAGCTAATAAGGATATGCAGCATTTTCTAAAAAGCCTGGGTTTATATGGACTTTTCTAATTAAGTATTAATATTTCAGATTTCAACAACTTCTTTATACCTGTCATTATATTTCCTTTTCTCCTATGCCAAAGATTTTCATATTATAACACTAATATAATTACTCTTATTATATTATATAAAGAATAATTATTAATGCAATTATTCTTTTATCCAACAATAAAAAAGTTTTAAAACAACAGTATCAGTATTTTTAGTGTTACTTTTAAATGTTACTTAAAATATTCAATGCAGTTCAATATTATTTTCATTATTAGAATGCATTATTCTACTAAGTATCTACAAAGTACCACATTCTAGAGCTACTTGAAATAACTGGTAACTGAATGAGGTTGTATAAATACTTATATAGCGTTCAGGCTGATTCAATTATTTTGTTTTATTTATTCTTTAAGTGTTTATTTACTTATTTTGAGAGAGAGAGACAGTGAGCTTGGGGGGGAGAGGCAGGGATAGTGGGGGAGAGAGAGAGTCTCAAGCAGGCTCTGTGCTGTTGGCACAGAGCCTGATGTGGGGCTCAATCCTAGGAACTATGAGATCATGATCTGAGCCGAAATCAAGAGTTGGATATTTAACTGCCACCCAGGCACCCCTCAGTTATTTTGTTTTAAATTTGAGGGTGTGGCATGGTACTTCTGACTTCATAGAAGAGAATATCTGTTATCTGTTCAACCTTCCCTTGATAAAGATATTCACTGTAGGAAGATTTTGGTTGGGGATGGTTTTGCCAGTCTACTTTGAGTAAATTAAAATGTAATCTCTAAATCTCTTTATAAGAGTTTTGTTTCACGGCATTCTGGCTCACTAAAGATTACCTAGTGCTTAGTTTTAAGTGAAGATTTCATAAATACAGATTTCACCAAGCAAACCCATTCTTAGTCATTTAGATATTACATATTTCATGAGTTGATTCAGTTATTTTTAAATTAACCTTAACAAAAATTTTTATTAAGTTATCTCTATGCCCAATGTGGGGTTCCAATTCATGACCCTGAGATTAAGAGTCGTATGTTCTACCAAATGAGCCAGCCAGGTGCCCCTAAATCAGCCTTTTTATTTTGAGAATATTATAGATTGACATGCAGTTGTAAGAAATAAGAGAGAGAGAGATCCTGTGTAAATAATAGAGAGAGATCCCCTGTAACTTTTACTTACTTTCCCCAATGGTAATATTTTATGGTACTATAGTACAAATCACTATCAAGATATTGATATGAAACATTTGAGATAATGTTTCTCTTAATGCAAGAATCCTGCAGTTTGCTATTTTATAGTTAAACCCACTTTCCTTCTATCCCACCATCCTCTTAACTCATGGCAACTACTTACCTGTTCTCCATTCTTACAATTGTGTTATTTCATAAATGTTATATAAATGGAATCACAGACTGTATAGCCTTTTAGAATTGGCTTTTTCACTCAGTATAATTCTCTAGAGATTGATTCAAGTTGTGTTTACCAACTATTTGACTCTTTTTCCCGCTGACGAGCATTCCATTGTATGCAGTGCCACAGTTTGTGTACCCATTCACCCATTGAAAGACATCTGGGTTGTTTCCAGTTTGGAGCCATTACAAATAGAGCTGCTATAAACAATCATGTGCAGGCTTTTTATGAACATAAGTTTTCATTTCTCTAGGATAAATGCATAAGAGTGCAATGGTAGGATCACAAGGTAGTTATAGGTTTAGCTTTTAAAAAACTACTAAACTGTTTTCTAGAGTGACCATACCATTTACATTCCTACCAGCAATACATGAATGATCCAGTTTCTGTGTATCCTTACCAGCATTTGGTCTTGTTACTATTTTTAATTTTAGCAATTCTGACAGATATGTAGAGATTCCTATTGTGGTTTAATTAATTATTTATTTTGATTTTGGTTTTATTTAGGCTTTCCCTAATGATTAAAGATGTTAAATATCTTCTCATGTGCTTATTGCCATATGTATAGCCTCTTCAGTGAAATGTCTCTTCATGTCCTTTGTCTATTGTGTAATTGGATTGTTTTTCTACCATTGAATTTTGAGTTTTTATATATCTAGACACTGGTCCTTTGTCAGATATGTGCATGTAAATGTTTTTTTTCCTCACATTGACATGTCTTTTCATCCTCATAATAATTTCCTTAGGAGAGTAAAAGTCATTTTGATGAAATCCAATTGATCCATTTTTCCTTTTATGGATTATACTTTTGGTTTCTTAAGAACTCCTTACCTAGCCCTAGATCTTGAAGATTTTCTGCTTCTGTTTAAAATATAAGTTTCATGATTGTGTGTTTACAATTTAGTCCATGATATATTTGAGTTAATTTTTGTATATAGTGTGAGACCTGAGCACAAAAAAAAAATCTTTTTCTGCTTGTGGATGTCCAATTGCTGTAGCACCAATTGTGGACATTGCTGATGTCCAATTGCTGTAGGTTAAAAAGGCCATCTTTCTTCCATTGAGTTGCTTTTGCACCTTTGTCAAAAATCAGCTGGGCATATTGATGTGGGTATATTTCTGAGTTTCTATTATGTTGTATTATTTTCCTTCTGTCATATTCTTGAACATTTTTAGAATTCCATTTTGATTCTTCTATAGTGTTTTTGAATGTATAGCTTTTTTTGTGGTTGTTGTAGGTATTATGTCTTGTCTCTATATATCTTTTTATCTCTCCGTATATCTCATCACAGTCCACTTGTGTCATTTTAACCAGTTAAAATCAATTATGGATGCCTTATAACCATTTATGTCCTTTTATCCTCCCCTATTTATAATTATAAAAATATTTCCTTTACAAAGAATCCTATCAGACAGTGTCATAATTTTTGTTCCAATCAAACATAATTTAGAAATCTCAAGAGCAGAAGGAAAGTCTATTGTATTTATCCTTACTTTTTATTTACTGTGTTTATTCTTCCTGATGTTCCAAGGTTCTTTCTTTAATGTTTTCTTTTTGTTTAGAGAGCTTCCTTTAGTGTTCTTTTAGGATAGATCTGCTTACAAAAATATTTAGTTCTCCTTCTTTTGAGAAATGTTAGTTTCCTCTTCATTCCTGAAGGATATTTTTGCTAAAATAGGGTTAGGGGTTGATAGTTCTTTTCTTTTAAGTGTGAAAAATGTTGTGCCACTTCATTCTTCATGGTTTCTGATAAGAAATCTGCTGTTATTTGAATTGTTTTCCCACCATAGGTGAGATGTCATTCCTCTGTCACTACTTTCAAGGTTTCTCCTTTGTGTTCAGTTTCATAAGTTTGACTATGCTGTGTTTTGGCATAGATTTCTTTCAGTTTATTCTGTTTGGATTTGCTGAGCTTCTTGAATCTGTAGGTTTATGTCTCCTGCCAAATTTGAGAAGTTTAAGTCATTGTTTCTCCAAGAAGCTTTTCAACCTCCCCTCTTTATCCTCTCCTTTCTGGAACTCTGATGATACGAAGATTAGTTCTTTTGTTATAATCCCACAAGCCCCTGAAGCTCTGTTCATTTCTTTTACAACAAATACTCTCTCTGTTACCCACACTGGGTAATTTCTATTGTTCCAGTTTTGAGTTCATGGATTTTTTTTTGCCTCCTACATTCTACTATTGAACTCATCTATTGGCTTTTTATTGCAGTTTTTAAATAATTTTCAGTTTTAAAATTTCAATTTGATTTTTCTTAATATCTTCTGTTTCTATGCTGATGTTTCTCATTGTTTTTTCATTTAGTTTAAGCACGTCCAAAAGTGCTCATTTAAGTTTCGTTTTCATGGCTACTTTAAAATCTTTGTCAGATAATTATAATATTTCTCTCATCTCTGTTGGCATCTAGGTAGTGAAGAATTAACCTTACCCCAAAAGAAGGTTGGCTTTTCTTTGGCTACTGGAAAGTGAACTCTAAGCCCTTGGAATTCCATGTCTGATAGGTATGTCTTTGCATGAAGGCTTTGACCACTGGTGAGTCTAACATTGTGATTTGTGATAGGCACTTTGGGCCACATAGTATTGGTTCCATCACTGAAAGGGCTAGAAGCTAATGGTCATCCATTTGGCAGTCTGTGATTGAGCACCAATAAAAATTCTATATAGCAAAGACTCAGATGAGCTTCCCTGGTTGATGATACTCTGTGCATATTGTCACACATCAATGCCAGAGAGTAATGTTACCCTGACTCTATGGGGAGAGGACATTGGAAATTCTGCATTTGGTACTTTTCCTGGACTCTGCCCCTATGTGTTTCTTCTATTGGCTGATTTTAATCTGTATTCTTTCCCTATAATAAATCATAACCATGAGTGTAACAACCTTCAGTGAGTTCTGTGAATCCTTTCAGTGAACTATCAAATCTATTGGTAGTTTTAGTAACCTCCTACACTTACAGTTGGTGTCAGAAGTAAGGATAGTTTTGTGCAGACTCTTTTCCCTCTAACTTTGCAGTTGGTAAAACTCTTGCAGCATCTATAGATCATCTATTTTTAAAAATTAAATCTGAGATGTTCTTGTTCTTTGTATGTTGCAGTTCTTTTTACTGCAACCTGGACATTTGGGGTTTTACATTATAAGATGCTGGGGCACAGAGGCTACCCATGTGATCTCTACTGGTACTACAGTGGGTAGTGTCCTGGTTACCACCTGACTGCCTACTCTACCTCTCTGATACTTGACTAGTAAGGGAGTTGGAGCATCTCTTTATAGCCTTGCAAGGATGGAAGCCAAGGCTTTCCACTCACTTTTTGCTATTGTGGATGGGGGCAGAGCCACAGTTTTTTCTGTGGTGTTTGGCAGGAGTAGATTAATTATTGCTTGAAGGTTTCTGTTTTGCTAGGTTTCTCCTTTCTTAGTCCTTTGGCTAGAAAGAGCAAGCTCTTAGTGGATTTTTATCTGCCTGTGCATTTTTGTCTGTCTTTGACATTTCTGGTTTTCTGGCTTCTTCAGCTCCACGTCTGTGATACATAAAGTCAACCAGGTAGGTAACTCACCACCATGTCGTTTCTCAGGTCCCAAGGTCCTTGTGGTCTGCCTTCTTTCCACTTTTCAGCATTCTTGTTTGTTTTACATATATAATATTCAGGATTTGTACTTTGTATAAGGAATAGGGAAAATTATGTCTACTTTTTCTTCTGGAAGCAGAAGCTCTAGTCAATATAATTTTTAACTCTGCTATTTTGTCTGCTGATGAAATTTCTTAAATTACTTTGCTCCCTTTTCTGAGTTCTATCTCTTTTTTCCCCTCTATTATGTACATAATTCTTAACAGCTTAATGTATCATGGTAGCATTCTCCCAGTTTGTATTAGTTTGACCTGGATTAATTTATGAGGTCTTTACTATTCTTCCAGAGGCATTAAAGACAAATTCATTATCTTGGAATTGCATATGCATTGCAATGAACTCTTGAGAATTTTTTTAAAGCCTTCTTTTGACTCATTAATAAAAATGGAAACCTCACTTTAAATATGTATTACTAACATCTTACTTTTAATTTTAGGCAATATAGCAAGAAAAATTAAACCTCAGAGTCCTTTGGTTAAGTACAAAAATACATGAATCCAATGTTGTAAAAATCAAAATATCTAGAAGTCACTTAAGAGTGTTAAAATATGATCTAGATTAAGATAATATTCAATTAAATTATTAAGCTATTATTTAAAAACCTGTGCCAAATATTTTACATTGTACTTTACCCAGAAAGTTGTTGTAGAAACCATGATATAGATGCATATTTTTAGATTACTATCTGGCTTTCTTTAAAGCCAATTTGTAAAAGATTCTAGTTTTTAATAACTTTTAACATACTCTAATTGTAATATTTAGATCACATTTAAATAAAACTTTATGATTTAGTTTTAATGCAGAAATTAAAATTTTTATGAAATTTACATGGTATCTTGGCTGCAAGTTCTCAGTGTTGTATTCTGCAGTAACTGAAATCATTATCACAGAGAAACATTATATTATTAAATTAAATTATTGTTCTTTAGAATTTGTTAAATTTATATCTCCTATTACACACCATTTAAAGTCACAATTTAAATTTTTAAAACACATTTTATGTATAAATCCAAACTTAGACTATATTTTGTAGAAAAAAATAATTGTTTATATTAGGTTTTACTGAAATAGGGGGATGGTTGGCTCTAATTCCACCTCTTTCGTTGGTTTATTACAAGGGCTTTTCTATTTGCTTATATTAAAGTGACAGGAGTTTTGTTTGTTAATCTTAAGACTATGAAGAAAAAAGAATAATTTGTTTAAGAACAGAGTTAGCATGCAAACATAGTCATAGGTTACCAATTCTCTTTGACCAAACATACACACAAATATGTAAACGAGATTCAGACAACTGTCCTTTATATTCTTACCATAAATGCTTTAACTTTTTAATCAATAAATTAAAATTATTTCTTCATAATTTATTTAAAAATATTTTAAAATGTTTATTTATTTTTGATAGAGAGAGAGAGTGAGGGAGCATGAGTAGGGGAGGGGCAGAGAGAGAGGAAGAGAGAGAATTCCAAGCAGGCTCTGCACTGTCATCTCAGAGCCTGTCGCAGGGCTCAAACTCACAAACTGTGAGATCATGACCTGAGCCTAAATTAAGAGTTAGATGCTTAACTGACAGAGTGTCACCCAGGCGCCCCTACTTTTTCAATAAATTAGAACTTCATGATATCAGCCGGTTGGTTTGGTATCTTTCCAAACATATATAAGACCCCAAAATATTTGAACACTATTTGAAAATCTACAAACATATATGTTTATATGATTTATGACACTTTACAATAGATAAACAAAGATTATGTCACATGTTAACCAGAATTTTTTTATAGTTAAACGTATTTTCTATTTTTTATTTAATGTCTTTTTCTAGACTAGGGTTCTTTATTTCAAATGGAGCTGCACATTTCTCTCCTATGAACTAGCAATGCTCTGGATTTAAAGATAGTCATTCTGTAACCTAACTAATGTGAATTTGCTCCTTTGAGCTGTAGATAGACTACAGCAGGTAGAGTTGTCCTACAAAGGAAACTTTACTTGCAGCAAATAAGATCATGGGGAATAATTTCCAGAGCCATAACTTCCTGAGTGGGGGTGAGTGGGTTTGTTTTATTTAGGGTTAAGATGAATATTCAGAAGGGGAATTTTATCATTGCAGGTAGAGGTAGGTATAAGGTTGTTCATGTCTACATAGGAAACAGGGATATACATGCATCATGCTATATTAATGAGGGTTGTCCTTCTCCTTGGGCAGAGACTTTAACATTATAATGAGGAAAAGGTAACTATCAGCCATTCCATGGTCTATCTGCCCCTGTCTGAACTGGTCTAGGACACTGGAGCTCTTCCTGTTGTTTGCCTCTAAAAGTAAAAGTTACCATTCCTGTGAGAAGAGGAGTCAATGGGGGTCTTGCTGGTGACAGTTTTAACCTCATTAACCTAATGAAACCCTATGTTTCAATCCTGCAAAAACAACTCAAGAATATGCATTAGGTCAATCTTTATTTTGAAACAGGACTGGGAGTTTTACATTGATTTACTGTCTCTCATATGGTTAGGCTATTTCCTGGCCTGGTAGAGAGACTGTTAGTTTTTACATTCCCTTTGTTCCTTTAAAATCCTTAACTGCTGAAGAGTTTGCATTTCTTGGTAGTTGTGGCACCTCCTAGGAAATTCTGCAAGAAGTATGCTCGGGCAAGTAGAGCTGGTAGGGCATAGATCATGGAGAGGGGTAGGTTGCTGAAGACCTAAAATGATATCTCTTGTGTCAGAAAGCTATGTCTCCTCTTTCTTTTTCTGAGGACCCCTAACTCTTTCTGCTTACAGTTCTAATTAGTTTCTAGCAATTCAAATGCACTCTCTGTAGTAGCTAAGCTGAATGTCACTATTTCTGGAAAAGCTATGGAGGAGATTACCTTTGCTTTTAGGATGATTTAATTTACCAATTTATGAATTAAATCTCTATTTTGTTATTATGCTTTTGAGTTCAACTTGGAAATCTTTTATTGTATTTGTAAGTCTAGCAGTTTTTAAAAATTGCCTTAGGAGCTTTTAATTACTACTTGGTCCTTTTTACAAATGTATTCAGTCTAACATGTATAAACAAATCATACTACATCTACAAATTTAAAACATATTTGATCCTCTCAAGTACTATAACTGTCTGACAATAAACACAATCCTCCTGAATATGAATCAGATATGGCAACTTTCCTTTAGTACCACTGTCATTACATAATGAGGCCAGAAATTATCTTCTCCTGGCCTATATCTTTGTGAGAAATTGATGCTCTCCTTTTTCCTTTTCTTTTTTCTTTCTTTCTTTCTTTCTTTCTTGACCAGAACTGATAGCAGAGATAAGCTAATTTGCAACACACCAAATCAAGGAAGGTTTCTCCTTCCTTGATGAGGCCATTTAACTATATCAAACACCCCTTTCCTTTCATTGGACAAATTCTTTTTTGATGAATTTTAACTTGTGTGTAAACTGTGTCTAAGATCTAACTTCTTCACTTGGTAACTTCACTCCCTTGCAAGTCCCTGTGATTACTACTCTTTAAGTTGTCAATGATCTGCTGTCACTTGTCTCAGTCTTCCTGGAAATAGGTCACTTTGGTTGGGGGTTAAAAGGAGATGTAACGGAACCAACATGAGTTTGCTCCTTGGTGAGTCAGAAACTGCACCAGTTTGAGTTGCCACACGACGAAAACTTTTATTGCAGCAAATAAGATCACAGGGAATGGCCTCCAAAGCTGTGACTCCTCAGGAGAGAGAGGGAAAGAGAGAGTGAGGGGGGGGAGGGGGGAGGGAGGGAGAGAGAGGGTGGATGGGTTCCCTTTGTTTAGAGTTAGAATGAATATTTAGATAGGGACACCCTGTCATCGTATAGACGCAAGCTGTAAGGCTGTGCATGTGCTTAAGGAAACATGTCATACGTACATTGTATGTTATGTAAGTGAGCCTTGTGCTCCTCCTTGGGTGGAAATTTTAGTATTATAAGGAGATAAAGGTAGCTGCTGGTCCTTCTAGAGGTCTCTCCATGGTCCATCTGCACAGGCAAAAGCCAGTGGGGGTTTAGCTCAAAAGTCTGGGTGATCTGGGCCAGTGGGAGGTCTTGTCAGGGCAGTGGCCATCATCTTAGGGGTGGTTTTGGGTTTCCACAGGTTTTGTTTGCCTGAGTGAGTTAAGAGGTAAGCCTGAAAGGAGAGCTTAAGGAAAGAAGTAAGACAAAGGTTAGTGAATACAAGCAGGTGGTCAGTAAATATCAGGTCTTGATTTCTAGCTGGTGACAGAGACAGTTCTCCATCTATTAGTCACTTAGGCTAATTTCAATTGTAATTTTTATGTTTTTCCAAATACTGATAAGCATACTATCACCATTCATGGCAACAACATTTTTGGCCTATTTTACTTCCTATAATATATATGCAGACTCAAATATTAAGTAGGAGAGGTAATAACTACCACCCGCACCCCCTCCCCCATTCAGGCCACCTTGCTGCTCCTGCTGTTCTAATTTTTCACTAGTAGAGCGCCACGATCTGTTTTGAAATAGCCCCCAGAGTTCCTTCTGTCTACTTTTTTTTACAACATATGCATTTAGACAAACATGGGGGCAAGTCCATGCTGTTTATTAATCTTCAGATTTTTCCCCTAGAAAAGATATTTGTTTCCTGCTTTTACCTAACAATACATGTAAATGCCACCATGCTATCTGGGCTGCACTTTACAACTGATTTGAGCCAATTTGGTTGTTTACAATTATTTAGGGTTTGGGGGGCCTCTCATAGAAATAAGTGAGGGTTATAGGGCTTCTCCTTACAACTGTTCCATCCCCAGGAGACAATGAAGTCAGATTCAAATAGAATTTTGCTATATATGCAACTATTTCCTATCATCTAGGTACAAAGACAGTCATATAAGCCACCATAATCATTTTACTTATAGGTGTTCCAGCCACACATTGCAGGAAATGTTTAATGTGTGCTCAAAAAAAAAAAAAAACTTGGATTCTGCTAATTTTGTAGACAGTATCAAGCATCAGAACTCTGAATCAGGGATGGATACAGTACCTTATGAAACCTAGCCTCAAATGCCATTCTGAAGAGTATAAGACTTCTGGACTTATTAGATTTTTACATTCTGTTTATGAAATAAAAACAAGCAGTGTCACTAAAATGATCCTAGCCAATTCATATATTCTACTAATTAAATTTTACTAATGAAAACCGTTGGTTAATGTCTATTAGGTTAATAAACAAAATCTTTGTTACTGGTCAGAATCCAAGATTGCTGAGCCCTGGAGGCTTTGATTAAATTCTACATAATCCTCTCTGGAGTGTGTTTTTCCAGTTAGGACAATAACTAGCCCTAGAGTATATAGATTAAAACCACTTCTCTCTTTCTCTTTCTCTTTTTCTCTCTTTATCTTACACACACACACACACACACACACACACAAACACACACACACACAGCATTATATCTGTACTGAAGTATTTTATTTTTTGTTCCAAGTTTTTATTTAAATTCTAGTTAGTTAACATAGAATGTAATATTAATTTCAGGTGTAGAATTTAGTGATTCAACATTTCCATACAACACCCAGTGCTCATCACAAGTGCACTCCTTAGTGCCCATCACCTATTTCACCCATTCCTCCACTCACCTCCCCTCTGGTAACCCTCAGTTTGTTTTCTATAGTTAAGAATATGTTTCTTGGTTTTACCCTCCTCCCCCGCCCATGTTCATTTGTTTTGTTTCTTAAACTCCACATGAGTGAAATCATATGGTATTTGTCTTTCTCTGACTACTTACTTTGCTTAGCATAATACATTCTAGCTCCATCCATGTCCGTGCAAACAGCGATTTCATTCTTTTTTTATGCCTGAGCAATATTCCATTATATATATATATAATGGATACACACACACACACACACACACACACACACACACACCACATCTTTATCCATGCATCAGTCAATGCACATTTGGGCTCTCTCCAAAATCTGGCAATGTTGATAGCACTGCTATAAACATTGGGCTTATGTTGACATATTTTTTTTTAATGTTTATTTATTTTTGAGACAGAGAGAGACAGAGCATGAGCGGGGCAGGGTCAGAGAGAGGGAGACACAGAATCCGAAACAGGCTCCAGGCTGTCAGCACAGAGCCCGACGCGGGGCTCGAACTCACGGACCGCGAGATCGTGACCTGAGCCGAAGTCGGACGCTTAGCCGACTGAGCCACCCAGGCGCCCCAGTGTTGACATATTTTAAAGTAAGTGTTAACTGGATGGCTCAGTCTATTAAGCATCTGACTTCCGCTCAGGTCATGATCTCACGGTTCATGAGTTTGAGCCCCACATCAGGCTCTGTGCTGACGGCTCAGAGCCTGGAGCCTGCCTCAGATTCTGTGTCTCCCTCTCTCTCTGCTTCTCCCCCGCTCACACTCTGTCTTTCAAAAATAAATAAAACATTAAAAATTTTAAAGTAAATGTTGATATTTCAATGAGCAAAAAAATGAATAAATAAAAAGGAGCAATATTAGTCAAGGCTCAGCAAGGCAAATCAAACATAATGAAGGATCCAAGGAAGATCTTGAGGATACTGGGGACTTCTGATTCAAGAGCTAACATGATAGAGGAACAGAGCTTGGGAAACAAAGTCAGGCTAGATTCTGGAGAATGTGCAGAATCAAACTGAAGAGTCTGGACTTGACCTGGAGGGGCATATGTCCTCCAAAGAACTTAGGTTGGATGACCATTCATCCATTCAACCAACAGTTGTGCATTGCTTGTAAATCAGAAACAATATTGGGCACAGAGGATTCAAAAAGTAAGTAAGCTTTTTGTGGGGGAGGGAAGAGAAAAGAATTAACAGTAAATGTGCCCTTACTATGTGCTAGTCTGTGTGTTACATGCTTGAATGTATTATCTCATTTAATTATAAAAATTCCATGAGGTTTGATTTATTATTATCACTTTACAGTTATCTGAAATCAAAGGTCAATAGGCAGAGTAACTTGCCCTAAGTCCCAGGTATGCAGTAGTCGTGTAGGCATTTGAATTCAAGTCTGAATCCAAATATTTGATGATATAACAAAAGCAAAAGCAAAAGCCCAAGGTCATTTACTTTGTTGCAAATGCTTAAGATAATATTGTACTAGCAAGAATGATGTAATTCACTTCTCTTGTGTTTCAGTCTTGAGAAACAGTTGCCAAAGGGCTATAGCAAATCTGAACAGGCAAGAAGATCTTCAGTGTTATTCTCTGACAGAGAATAGAGTAATATAAATTTGTCAAATGGTTTTACCTAACAGTAGTCCTCACATATGTGTTTGTCACTTTTGAATTTAAAGACCATTTTTTTATGCATTATTTCTTTTAATCCTCACAAAAATGCTCATATATACAACTATGCATAATATACATACATATAAAATTTTAATTGATATATCCATCTATCTATAATTTTATAGATATCGAAATTGAGATGTAAAGAAATTAAGTCATGCAGCTATCAGGCCTATCAGACTATAGAGTTTGGTCAATTCTGACTTTTTTTTTAGTTTACATCCAAATTAGTTAGCATATAGTGCAACAAGGATTTCAGGAATAGATTCCTTAATGCCCCTTACCCATTTAGCCCATCTGCCCTCCCACAACCCCTCCAGTAACCCTCTGATTGTTCTCCACTATTAAGAGTCTCTTATGTTTTGTCCCCCTCTCTGTTTTTATATTATTTTTGTTTCCCTTCCCTTGTGTTTATGTTCTGTGTCTTAAAGTCCTCATATGAGTGAAGTCATATAATATTTGTCTCTCTCTGACTAACTAATTTCACTTAGCATAATATCCTCTAGTTCCATCCATGTAGCTGCAAATGGCAAGATTTCATTTTTTTTCTTTTTTTGATTGCCAGGTAATACTCCATTGTATATATATGCCACATCTTTATCCATTTAACCATCGATGGGCATTTGGGTTCTTTCCATACTTTGACTACTGTTGATAGTGCTACTATAAACATTGGGGTTCATGTGCCCCTTCGAAACAGCATACCTGTATCCCTTGTATAAATACTTAGTAGTGCAATTGCTGGGTGGTAGGGTAATTCTATTTTTAGTTTTTTGAGGAACCTCCATACTGTTTTCCAGTGTGGCTGCACCAGTTTGTATTCCCAGCAGCAGTGCAAAAGAGATCCTCTTTCTCTGCATCCTCACCAACATCTGTTGTTGCCTGAGTTGTTAATGTTAGCCATTCTGACAGATGTGATGTGGTATCTCATTGTGGTTTTGATTTGTATTTCCCTGATGATGAGTGATGTTGAGCATTTTTTCATGTGTTGGTTGGCCATCTGGTTGTCTTCTTTGGAGAAGTGTCTATTCATGTCTTTTGCCCATTTATTTACTGGATTATTTGTTTTTTTGGGTGTTGAGTTTGATAAGTTCTTTATAGATTTTGGATACTAACCCTTTATCTGATATGTCATTTGCAAATATCTTCTCCCATTCTGTCAGTTGCCTTTTAGTTTTTCTGATTGTTTCCTTCACTGTGCAGAAGCTTTTTATTAGGATGAGATCCCAATAGTTCATTTTTGCTTTTGTTTCCCTTGCCTCTGGAGGCATGTTGAGTAAGAAGTTGCTGTGGCCGAGGTCAAAGAGGTTTTTTTTTTTTTGCTTTCTCCTCTAGGGTTTTGATGGTTTCCTGTCTCACATTCAAGTCCTTCATCCATTTTGAGTTTATTTTTGTGTATGGTGTAAGAAAGTGGTCCAGGTTCATTTTTCTGCATGTCGCTGTCCAGTTTTCCCAACACCACTTGCTGAAGAGACTGTCTTTATTCCATTGGATATTCTTTCTTGCTTTGTCAAAGATGAGTTGGCCATACGTTTGTGGGTCCATTTCTGGGCTCTCTATTCTGTTCCATTGATCTGAGTGCCTCTTTTTGTGCCAAGGCCAATTCTGATTTTAAGGTCAAAGATTTTTCTACTCTACCACATCTATACTATTATATGCATTAAAACACTTCAAAAATTATATTTAGCTTTTTATATTAATCAAATAAGCTAAGCTATATTGAAACTATCTTAAATCATGTAATTATCTGAATTTTCAATAGCTGCTGGGAAAAATTCCCAATGTTAAAACTCATGAATGTTAAAAATAAAAAACAAAACCAGAAATAACTGATGTATCTCAGACTTATGTTCACTGATATTTTTTCTCTTCCTTCCCATATGAAAGTTATTCTGAATGAAAATTCATCTGCAATATAAAGTATTTATGAAAACATTTCATGTCCAATACATAGTAGGCATTCAATAAATATTTATTTGCCAAACAATTTATCACCTCCTAAGGTTTGTAAGTAAATTTAGTAAGAAGATAAGGTTACCTTGAAATTGACATCCTCTATTTAGACAACAATGGACTCCACTAATGTTTTTGAAAAGGTCTTTTCTTAGGTAAGTTAAGAATAACCTCTTGAAATCTTTTTAAAGCTTAGCAAGTGTACTATTCACTAAAAATATAATAACCTTTTAGATTAGGCTACATTGAATATTTTCAAATTCTAAATTAGTGGACTCTGATTTTTTTAAAGAACATTTTTGTGGTTCTCAAATTCCACATGTGGATGAAATCATATCTGTCTTTCTCTGACTGACTTATTTCACTTAGCATAGTACCTTCTAGTTTCATCCACGTTGCTGCAAATGGCAAGAACACAACAGATGATCATAGGGGAAGAGAAGGAAAAATATGATAAAAACACAGAGGGAGGCAAACCGTAGGAGACTCTTAAATACAGATAACAAACTGAGGGTTGCCGGAGGGCTCCTGGGTGGTAGGATGGGTTAAATGGTGATGGAAATTAAGGAGGGCACTTTTTAGGATGAGCACTGGGTGTCATATATAAGAGATGAACCACTGGGTTCTACTCCTGAAGCCAAAACTACACTGTATGTTAAGTAACTTTAATTTAAATTAAACAAACAAATAAATATACCTGTCAAGTTCTCCAAAACAAGAAACAAACAAATAAATAACCTGCTGGAAAAAAAATTTAAAGTACACAAAAAGAACATGTTATTGTCCCTTATGATGCAGACTTTGAGTCTAGAGTTCTCTCTTGTCCAGCAAGAGAGCAGACACAGAATTCAATACAAGAGAGGCTAATGTCTGGGAGGAGACAGGAGCCCCAAGTAAGGGTCATTGCTTCATATTTATTAGGAGCAGAAGGCTTACAAATGTGATGGATGTGCAAAAAGAGACAATAAAACAGTGATCCTTAACTCATGTGTGTGAGAGAAAGGGAGTTTTGAAGGCTTGGGGTGTTAGGGTCTAGGGTCAATACAAATCAAAGTCTTGGCACCAAGCAGATGGCTGTTTACTGCAGGCACCAGGTACCATGTCTGTTTATCTTAATTTTTCTAGAGGCTAAGTCAGATAGATCATGATACTTCAGGATTAACAAGGCATTTTTCTTACTAATTAGCTCTGGGCATTTTTGCCTTGCTGTGGCAGTTTTACACCTCTACCTGTTCTTGGATGCTTTCATCCCATGGAAGCTGCTTTCTACTCTACACTTTGTTCTATGCTGGGGGCGCTTCCACCCTGTTTACCTTTTTTTGGATGCTTTTGTCCTGTGGAAGCAGCTTTCCACTCTAAGCCTTGTTAACCCATTGGTGCAATCTCAAGGAATTCTTAAACTTATTCCCCCACTTAAATGCAGTTTAAATAAGTGTTTTTAGGGGCATCTGGGTGGCTCAGTCTGTTAAGCATCTGACTCTTGGTTTTGGCTCAGGTCATGATGTCACGGTTCGTGGGTTCAAGTCCTGCATTGGACTCCATGCTGGAGGTATGGACCCTGCTTGGGATTCTCTCTGTCTCCCTTTTTCTCTGCCCTGCCCTGCTCATGTTGCCTCTGTCTCTCTCAAAATAAATAAACTTAGACAATTTTTTTAAAAATTAAATAAGTGTTTTTAAAATTATGATTTACAGGGTGCCTTGGTGGAATAAAGGTTCTGTGGTGAAACATATTTATGAAATTATCAACTAAAGGATATTAAACAGGTTTGGGGGACTTCACAGAACCTTTGATAATATGTTAATTTATACAATGATTCTCTGAAAGAGAGTTATAGTATGAAGCATTTCTTTAATATATTTTCCTGCAAGTATTTCATGTGGAGAATGTTTCAGGAATGCAGTGCTTTTCCTAGGGCCCCACTGCTATTATCCCACAAGATTCCTTATAGCTTATGTTGGTGATATTCCTTCTTCTTTGTCTTAATTCCAAAATTGTATCCATTTTAAAATATATTCATTCTAAATTGGCATTTGTTCATTACCTTAGCTGAGATGTCCCCAGAATCTGGACTCTGAGGCAAGGATGGAGTGGATGTAGTTTATTTGGGGTGTGCAGATACCATCAAGGGAGTGGGGTGGGTGAATTGGAGAAGCACAGACAGACTTTAAGGAACATGCAATTACAGCAGCTGCTACAGTGCACAGCTGAAACTTGATCTTCAAGGGGAGCTCTAGCAATTTATACATGCTTCAGAATTATCCTAGCTTAAGGGCAAGGGAGCTTGGGTATTTATACCCTCACACTAACAGTTTTTGTTAAGAGCTCTGAAGATGATGGTAATTTGTTAATTTGGAATCATATATGGCCCTTTAAGCAAGCAGGCAAAGTGATTTTTGATAGCCTAAGGGCAACCATCCAATAAAGATTTGATCTTTGGAATTCAGACTGACATGCATAGCAACACAAAGGGAATTCAACGGGCATACATAGGCTGAGGACTGATAGCATCTGCCAAAATCAGGAAAGTGTTAAGCAACATTTGAGATGGTAGCTGCTCCATCAGCATGGGTGTCTGAAATACTGGGATGAACAGAACAGCCTACTGATCTGAAAGAAAGAAAGAAATTTTTGTTGTTTTAAATCACTAAAATTTTATGTTACTGACATTATTATTGTTACTGAGCATTACCTAGCTTATACTGACTGATACACCTGAACTGTTTGAATCAAAGTCTGTTTTCTAACGTTAATACATCTGTAATCAGAATGATTTATCTTTGGGGGGGGCAGGGCGCAAGGTTTATGGACCATTATAGGAAATAATGGAAATAATCTTCCCTAAAGATACATTACCATTGTCTTTCTGCTCATGAAGTGAAGGAAAAATTTTTAAGCAATATAGTACTTAATTTCAGAGATGAAATATTTGTGTTTGGGGCACACAAATTTAGTCTCTTAATAATATCACCATAGTTATTTCAGATAGGTGATTAATTTTTTTTCAAAATAAGACTAAAATATTGAGACAATTTTATAATTTATTTTTCAGTTTATTTGTTCTTCAATGATTGTTATAATATACCATAAAATCTTAAATTTAAACAGAATTATGTAGGATGACATCTTTGGGTATTTTACTCCCTAGATGAATGAAAGTAAACAAAAAAGGACTAAAACTTATAGAAAATCTCAATCTGTTTATTAAAGAAGAAAGAAACATTTTTTAAAAATCCTCCTGGTAATGACTACTAGACTAGAAATGGTTACTAGACTGGGTATTTAAAAATATGGGTTTTAGGATCAGAGAGAACTGGATTCCAATCGTGACTTCCTGTGAGGCCTTGAGCAAGTTAGTTGAACTCTTAAATGATGGCTTCTTCCTCTGTAAAATGAGCATAAAAATAACTAAATCGGAAGTTTGTTGTGAGAGTTCAGTTAGCCAGGTATGTAAAGCATTTAGCGTAGAATCAAGTACGTAGAAATCTCTGAGAAAACATAGGTGGTTTATATTCATCATGGATTTAGGTTTTAATTTTGTCTCTTACAGTCTTATTACTTAATAATCTATATCCAGTTGAAACATATTTGTGCCATTTAAACTGTTTTCCTATTTACACCCAAAGAAATACGGGGGTGGGGAGCATGCATATTTGATAATTCTCCAAAGGAAGAAGCAACTTGATTCTAGGTCACAAACACCCAGGCCAATGCATCAATAATTGTCTGTCTGGAGGAGGAAACACCTGGCTTTCACCTATCAAAGGACTTCTGTCAATACCACCCAAGGAATGACTGGTAGACTGGATATAGAGGCTAAATTCCAACTTCTAACATATTTTGAGTTTAATAATCTTTATTTCTTTTTGAATGATGGGAGTTTAATCAGAATATCCAAAGCTGAGAAAATCATGTACTTTATCTTTTATATAATACCCTACTATGTAGAAACTGTCTTAGATTTTTAAGTATCTTCCTTTAGAAAAAGATTCACTGCTTAGGATCCATATCACTGCAAACCCCAGGAAATGTTACTGTCCTGCTATCTGGAAGTGAAGTTCCAACAGTGACTTAGTAATGGTTGAGAAAAGAGCTGGCCCACTGTGATGGGTGAAGTTGTAGCTTTCACCTTATGTTGAATGCTTATGATCTAAAGAGTACTTTGGATCTACCCATCAGACACTTCTGCACAAGCTTCATTATAGACCAGACATACCTACTCTTTGCCCTACTCCCGAAGATCCTTTTGGAGACATGGATATTTTAACTGGTTTTGGACATTATCCTGCCTCAAAGAGGAAATAGAATAACTGGACTATTTTAACTGAAGCTACCAAAGCATTATTATCTGTTGGAGCAAAGTTCCTAGACATTTGGATACAGGAAAATGATTTAGTCAGGTCCGGTGCAGGGCATTCAGAGTGCTGTACAGCCTTAAAGGGCAGAAGAGGGATATAGGTCTTAAGAAGAGGGATAGAGAAGCCAGAACACTGAAACAAAGTAGCTTGATATACAAGTCTAGCTAAAACAGACTTGGACTGTGACCCCCTGCTTGCCGGTCTAGATGCTGTCATTACAGAGCTATGAGCAGAGTCAGAGACTGTGGCCAGGGCTAGCTTTCTCCAGAGTAGCAGGATTAGGGCTGTGAGCACTTACTATCCCTAAGTGGTGCTAAAAGCAATGTGCTCCCTCCCAGCCAGCCTGAGGGCATATCAAGTATAATTAATTTGCTTAGTACTTTTCCAAAGGTCTCTGCTCCTCGCTCCTTTATGTTTCCAGACAAATGTTTGTATTTGTTTGTTTGGTTCAGATTTTTCTTAATGTGTCAGTATCCTAGAACTTGGAAGATGAACAGCAAAACTAAAACAAAAAGCCCAAGACAAAATATTTTTCTAATATGGACAGCATACTGTCCTTTCATTTACTTATCTTTTGGTGTAATAACCTCGCTTTCCACAAAGAATTCAGAAGTCTGTACATAAATTGAAATGAGGAGGAAAATATAACAGTTTTATTCCAACTTCAGTGAGTTTTTACTTTATATTAGGGGCTAAGTGGTAGATTTTGTTCTGACAGAAATTATTTATTTATTGTTAGAATAAAGACTGTCTGCCTCCAGAGAACAAAATCCTTTCTCCCTTCTGGTTTGCCATTTTTGAAGATCTCAGAAAACAATCCCAATTATTTCTTATCCCTTTTCTTCTGAACTGCCCATTTTCTCTAGATGCTCTTCTAAGTTCCTTCCTTTATGTCAACCTCCCTGCTTGGCTGCAGTTTATTGGTGGGTCTTGAGGCCTTTATTATGACGTGACTGTCACAGTAGGGGCCACAGGGTACTGTAACCATCACCACTGACTCACCTTCTGTATCTTGCACATCAGGCCTCTTTTCACATGAAACACTTCAGAGGAAAATGCTTAACTTGACTTGTTGGGCTAATGTTTTGGTCATAGAAGACAGAGGATTATATCTACATGGAAGCACTATTTTGGATGATTAAAGACAATGAAACAAAAATTTAAATGTTTATTTATTTTTTGGGGGAAGCATGAGTGGGGGAGGGGCAGTAAGAGAGTGAAAGAGAGAATCCCAAGCAGGCTTTAAGCTGTCAGCAGAGCCCGATGTGGGGCTTGATCTTGTGATCCTGGGACCATGGCCTGAGCTGAAATCAAGAGTCAGATGCTTAACTGACTGAGCCACCCAAGTACCCTGACACTGAAAAAGTTTTATTTTCAGTCCTCAGGATGGTCATGCTATTTGAGTTTCAGTAGTGGGCTTCTACCACATTTTTTTCTAGGTCTTGAAGAGGTTACCTAATCCCAGAAAATCTGCCTTTGTTGTTGTTCCTACTACAGTCTTCTTAGGAAGACGTTTATGAACCTGGCCCATTAAAAATATATCTCTCTTATATATATGTGTGTATATATATATATATATATATACATATATGCTGAAAACATGGGTGAGTGTCTGAGTCCCTGAAGACTGCCTGTTGCTTCCTAACATCATTAACACACACACACACACACACACACACACACACACAAGACATCCATTGAATGCTTTTCCAAGGCAGGGTTACCTGTCATGTCAGCTCACATTTCTTAGCTTGCAGTTTAAAGAACTGTGATGAGCTTCAAAAACAATGGGTATCAGACAAATCTTCCCTATTTTTCTCACAAAGTACAACCAAAAACTTCTGGACATAACATTTTAAACATGTATAAGAAGGCTCTGAAAGGAGAAGAGAAGAAGGAAGACAGCTAGAGATCTTGGAATGTGAAGAGTGGCATAGTGGTGAGTTCTCTGGGTTTCTGTTTTGCCTCCTTTATCCCAGACCTGGATCTGAAGAAGTCAACAATGGCATTTCAACAATGAAATGCCAATGGCATAGCCAAAAGGAAAAAAAAAAGCCTTAGTAAAGCCTGCTTTCTCTAGCCATAAGACTGGGAAAGGAGCAACCTTGCAAGACAGAAAACCTTTAGACAATAACTGCTTGACTCCAGTCAAACACCACAGAAGAAAACTGTAGCTCTAGCTCTTCCTACATTAGCAAATTCCAAGTGGGGAACCCAGATTTCCACCTTAGCAAGATTGCTATGAGGTGTAGCAACATCTACACGTGTAGTGTCACAGAAGCCCATTAGACAGCTGGGACCTTCACCCTATCAGCCTATAACAAGTCTCCCTCCCCTCAGTGCTAGTGGTCATTTGTCATCTGATAATAATGAGGATTCTTTCCACTTTGTGCTGGGTCGTTGTCAGAGAAGTAGGGGAAAATCAGGAGTTTCACTACTGTCCAATGATAACAAGTTCACTCCTCAATACAGTGTCATTGCAGACCACATGGGGAGACTGAACACCCACTCTCTTGCAACAATAATGAGGAACCTCCTTCATTCAGGTGTCAACAGAGGCTAAGTGGGGACCTGAACTTCTGCTTCTACCTGGAGGTAAAAAGGCAGTGCCTCAACTTTTCTTTCCAGAACAGTGTCAGAAAAAGCCAGCTGGAGCTGAAATTTTAAATATGATTTAGGTTCTCATAACACAATACCATAAATGTCCAGACTTAAATTGAAAATTCACATCATACCAAGAATGAGGAACATCTCCAACTGAATGAAAAAGGACAATCAGTAGATGCCAACATCATGATGACAGAAATGCTAGAATTATATGTCAAAGATTTTAAAGTAGCCATAATAAAATTGCTTCAGTGAGCAATTATGAACACCCTGGAAACAAATGGGAAAAAATGGAAAGCCCCAACAAGGAAATAGAAAGTCCCTGTAAAAAAAGAAAAGATATAAAAAGAAAATTAAATGGAAATTTTAGAACTGAACAATGCAACAAATGCTATAAAAAGTACAATTCATGAGCCTGACAGCAAAATGGAGGAGGCAGAGAAAAGAATAAGTAAAATAGAAGCTAAAACAATAAAAATTGCCTAACCCAAATAACAGAGAAAAAAATATACTGACAAAGAAAGCAAGAAAGCAAGAATGGAGAAGAGAACACAGCCTCAGGAACCTATAGGACTATAACAAAAAACTCTAACATTAATGTCATTGGAGTCCTGAAGACAGAGTGGAAATAGGAGACATGAAAAACACTTGAAATAATTGGTGGAAATTTGTAAAATTTGGCAAGAGACATAAACCTACAGATTCAAGAAGGTGAGCAAACTCCACACAAAATAAACTCAAAGAAATATGCCAAAATACACTATAATTAAAAGTCTCAAAACTAAAGACAAATAAAAAAATTTTGAAGGCAGCTAGAGAAAAAGAATACTTGATTTATAGTAGAAAATAATAGAAATCCAACAGATTTCTTATTAGAAACCAGGAGACCAAAAGTACAGCACACTATATTACTCAAGCACTGAAAGGAAAAAGCTATCAACCCCAACTGCTGTGTCCAGAAAAATATCCTACCGGGATGAAAGGGAAATCAAGACATTCTCAGATAAAGGGCAAGTATGAGAATTTGTTACAAGCAGATCTACCCTAAAGTAATGGCAAAGGAAGAAAGGAAACGATAAAAAAAAAAAAAAAAAGAAAGAAAAAAGGAAACTTGGAATATAAGGAATGAAGAAAGAAGGCAGTAGTAAAAAATTATACACAAGTAGAAAAGGATTTTCTTCCCCTCTTGAATTTTCTAAATTATGTGTGACAATTGAAGCATAATTATAACACTATAATTAAATATAATAAGTATAGCACTATATAATTAAGTATAACATAATTAGAACACTGGTTTTAAATGTTTGTAGAGGAAATATTTAAGGAATTTAATTATAAATGAGAGTGGCTGCAGGGATGAGAATTGAGGTAAGATTTCTAAACTTCATTCAAACTAGTAAAATGATGACACCAATAGCTTAAAAGATATGTAGGTATAAGGTAACACTTAGAGCAACCACTAAAAAAGGTGTAAGTGAAACATACTTAGAAAAAGAAAAGTACCATAACTCAAGCAGAAGGAAGAGTTTGATAAAGATAAAAGCAAAAATAATGAAATTGGAAACAGGAAAACCATTGATAATATAAGTAAAACAAGGAGTTGATACTTTGAAAGATCAAAAATTAGCAAACCTCTAGCAAGACTAACAAAGAAAAAAAGTGCGAAGGCACAAATTACCAATACTTGGAATGAAACAATATCATTACAAACCCTGAATACATAAAAAAGATGATAAAGGACTACTATGAACAAGTCTGTACACATAAATTTGACAACTTAGATAAAATGAACCAATTCCCTGAAAAAGACAAATTGCCATACTTACTATAACATAGGTGATTTGAATAGCACTATAATTATTAAGGACATTGAATTCATAATTCAAAAACTCTCAAAAAAGTAATCTTCAGGCCCAGATGATTTTTCTGAAGAATTCTACTAAACGTTTAAAGAATTTTTTAAAAATTTTGTAAATGTTTATTCATTTTTTGAGAGAGTGAGAGAGACACAGAATCCAAAGCAGGCTCCAGGCTCTGAGCTGTCAGCACAGATCCTGACATGGGGCTTGAATTCATGAACCGTGAGATTATGACCTGAGTCAAAGTTGGACGCTTAACCAATTGAACCACCCAAGAACCCCATGAACATTTGAAGAATTAACACTAACTGAACACAGTATCGTTCAGACAATAGAAGAGGAGAGAACCTTTCCCAACTGATTTTATGAAGCTAAGATTATCTTGATAGCAAAATCAGACAAAGATAGCACAGACAAACACACACACAGACACACGTGCACATGCACACATGTATACACACACACACACACACATACATACACACTACAGACCAATATCACTCACAAATATAAATGCAAAACACCCTAACCAAATATTAGCAAATAGAATGTAGCAACATATAAAAATAATAATACACCATAACCAGTTGGAGTTCATTCCAGAGATACAAGGCTGCTTCAGTATTTGAAAATCAATAAATTATTTCCACCATATTAACAGGCTAAAGAAGAAAAATTTTATTACATATTAATTAATGGCATAAGAGCATTACAAAATTCAACACTCATTCATTACAAAATCACTGAGGAAAAATAGGAATAGGAGGAAACTTCCTCAACTTTATAAAGAAAATCTACCAAAAACTTAGAGCTAACATTCTACTTAATAGTGAAAGATTGAAAGCTTTTCCCCTAATTTCAGAATAAGGCAAAAATGTTTACTGTCAACTGTATTCAACATAGTCCTGGAAATTCTAGCCAATGAAATAGGGTAAAAGAGGAAATAGAAAGCATACATATCAGAAAGGAAGAAATAAAGCTGCCCCCCTTTGCAGAGGACATGGTTGTCTATACAGAAAATTGCAAGGAATTAACACAGAAACTCCTGTCACTGTTAAGTGAGTTCAGCAAGATCGCAAGGTTCAGCAAGAATATAGTATAAACATACAAAACTCAAGTGCATTTCTATATACTAACAATGAAATACTAGACACCAAAATTTAAAATGCAATAACCATTTTGAAAAAAGAGATACTTAGGTGTCAATCTAACAAAACCTGTATAGGACTTGTATGATGAAAGCTACACAATGCTGATAAAAGAAATAACAAAAGGTTTAAACGACTGGAGAGATAGACCTTGTTCATGGACTGGATAACTAAAAATAATAAAGATACCAATCTCTCCACAATTTATATTCAGGTTTAACGTAATTTCTATCAAAATGCCAGCAAAGGCTTTTGGTAGATATTTACAATGTTACTATAAAATTTACATAGAAGGCAAAAGAACTAGATAGCTTACAATAATTTTGAATACAAGATTAAAGTGGGAACAATTTACCCAATTTCAAGGTTTTTTCTGTAACTACTGTAATCAAGACTGTGGTGTTGGTGGAAGGATAGAGATATGGATTAATAGAACAGAATAGGGAACCCAGAAATAGATCCACACAAATATGCCCAACTAATTTCTTTTTAAATTATTTCAGTTAATTTCTGACAAGAATGCCAAAGCAGTTCCATGGAAGAAAAATAGTCTTTTCAATAAATAGTGCTGGAGCTATTAGAAATCTGCATGAAATAATAATTTTTTAAAAAGTACCTTGACTTAAGTGCTTTTCTATACATAAAGCAACTCAAAATGGATTATGGACTTAAATGGAAAGTGTAAAACTATACAACACTTAGGAAAAAAATTAGGAGAAAATCATCGTCTAGGGCTAGGCAAGGAGTTCTCAGAACTGATGCCAAAAGCATGACTCCTAAAAGGAAAAGTTGATACATTGGACTCATCAAAATTAGTTTTTCTCTTATAAAAGACCTTGTGAAGAAGATGAAAAGGCAAGTTACAGAGTAAGAGAAAACATTTCAAACCACATATCTGACAAAGGAATAGTACCTAGAATAGATAAAGAAATCTCAAAACTCAAGAGTAAAAAAAAAATCAAACAATTCATTTAGAAGATGGGCAGAAGTCATGAAGAGATATTTCCCTGAGACAATAGACAGATGGCAAATAAACACATTAAAAGGAGTTTAACATCCATAGTCATTGGGGAAATGCTAATCAAAACTATAGCAAGATATCTCTGTACACCTGTCAGATTTGCTAAAATAAAAAAGTGAGAACACCAAATGCTGGTGAGGATGTAGACAAACAGGGATCAGGCATTGCTTTTAGGAGTGTAAAGTGGTATAGCAACTATGGAAAATAGTTTGGTAGTTTTTTTAAAAAACTAAACATACAGCTACTATATGATTTAGCCATTGCTCTCTTGACCATTTATTCCAGACAAATAGACACTTCTGTTCACACAAAAATCTGTAAGTGAATGTTTATTTGTAATAGACAAATACTGAAAATACCTCAGATGTCCTTCAATAGGTGAATGGTAAAAAAAACTTTGGAATACTACCCAACAAATCAATGTTTATACATTCAGCAACCTGAGTAAATCTCCTGAGAATTATGCTGGCTTGAAAAGCCAATCCCAGAAGATTGCATACTGTGTAATTCCATTCATAAAGTATTCATGAAATGAGAAAAATTTATTATTATTATTATTATTATTATTGGCTGCCAGGAGTTAAGGAGGGAATGGGGATATGAAGGAAGTGGATGTGGCCTCAGAGCAGCCTGAGGGGTCATTGTGTTGGTGAAATAATCTGTATCTTAACTGTTTAATGCCAATATCCTTGTTGTGATATTGTATCATAGATTTGCAAGATGTTTTCATTGGAAGAGACTAGATAAAGGATACAAGGTATCTCTTTGTACTATTTCTTACAACTGCATGTGAAACTACAATTATTCAAAAAATGGTTTAATTTATTTTTGATTTTTAAATGTTTATTTAAAGAGAGACTGCACGTGAGTGGCAGAGGGATCTATCTATCATCGATCTATCTATTTATCTAGCTATCTAACTATCTATATATCGAGAGTATCCCAAGCAGGCTTCATGTTGTCGGCGTAGAGCCCAACACAGGACCTGATCCCACAAACCATGAGATCATGACCTGAGACAAGATGAAGAGTCAGACAACCAACTGAGCCACCCAGACACCCCAAAAAGTTTAATTTTAAAATAGAAATGATATGTCACCAGACAGAAAAAAAGCAATGATGGACAATCAACATTAAACATATATTCTGGCAGGATACTCTCTATTTTTCATACACACACACACATTCACACACACACACACACACACACACGCACACACTCATATGCATGCAGATACGATACTGGATTCCTGGAAGTAGATTTTAATTCCTACTTGAGGTTTTCTGTGAATCTCTGACAATCTTCCATTTGACTTTCTATATCCATTGATATAGACAAAGTAGAAGCAAACTTGCTGTCTGCCCTTAGAGCCAAGGTATCTTCTTTCCTTGGTAATAATTCTTATAATCTATTGATTAAATGTACCTGAAAATAGGGGAAAGGAGTATTTATTCGTAGAGACAAATCTGAGTTTGTCTGCACTCTGGGAGAGAATGTAGGAGAGCTGACTTCTAGCCCATCTAAGCATCCAACCTAAAATACTGATTTGCACCTGTATGACAATCCTCTGTCCAGGTGGGGAGGAACATTACTAAATGAGCTGTAAATCCCATCCAATCAGTGCTGGGCCAATGTCCCCAACACTTCCATCGACCATCTTTGCCTGCAGACATGTTATGGGCAGTGTGTCGCCCGCTGGCCTCTAGGCCCACACAGCTGTCTGGCTGTCACAAAAGCCTATTACACCAGATGAGACCTCAGGTTCCTTCCAATCCTGAATAAGTGTTCAGGATTTGGTGAGATCAGCTGCTCTGCTTTCCTCTCTTCTCCTCAATTGCTCTGCCCTGCCAATCCACTAGATGCTTAAATTTTGACTTCTCAGTAATGACTTCATTCATCCTGTTTTGGTCTGATGTGGGTTCTGTTCCTGGCATTGCCATGTGTTCACTGTACCATGTGACTTGAGCAAAGCCTACAAGTCTCTCTGGGCTCCAAGTTCTCTATTTTTAAACTGGTGATAATAATAACATTAATGCCCACTCTGTCAACCTCACAGCATAGTGGTGAAAATCATATCAGATAATACATGTGTTAGCTCAAGGTAGACATTAGCTTGTATATAATATCAGGGGTTTAGTGTTTAGAACTGAGCCACCTTTATGTCAGAGCAAGTTGGGGATGAAGACCCCAAATTGTGCCCTTTGGCAGTCAAACAGGCAACATTTCAGTATCATGTAAAGTGGGGAGAGCACCAGGAGAGAGTCACTAGCAGTGATCCAGGGTTACATTAGTTTCTTTACAGTGCTTAGGAATTTTATTTTGGTTTCAGCTCCCTGAAAGATTACTGCTTCCGTTCAGCTGCTCCTGTATTTCGTGTGCGAGCCCCATGCTGCAGGAGAACAAACACGGGCTCTGGAGTTTGAGGTCTAAGCCTCAGATTCAATCCAGACTGTCACACACAGGGTGGCTGGATTACTGTAGACAACCCATGTAACCTCCCTGAACCTTAGTTTACTCTTCTGGAGAATGGATATTATAAAGCCTTTCTCAATTTTTGCTTTGACAATTAAATAAAATGTGTATAATTACATATTCACCTCAATAACTGGCACAGGTAAGAATTCTATATTAACTCAATATCATCTTTATAAAAAATTGATATGCAAAGAGATTAGATTATACCCAATGTGGCTTTCTTTTGTTTCGGGGCTGGAAAAATGAGTAGGAGAGCAGGTGTCTTCTACCTGGGATGGGAGATGATTTGAGGCTTCCCTACCTTTGCACATTCTGCTGCTTACACTGCCTGAAACCCACCCCCATTCCACTCCACCGGACTAATCCAAATCCCTCTTGCATACTCCAGTGAGTCATTCTCTCCTTCAGAAAGCCAACAGAGACCCCTCTGGGGAGGCCTACATATGCCTCCTATGTGCTTCTTCATCCACTGGCCCCTCTACTTATTTATAAAAATACGTTGTACTATATACCATTGTATTTCATTGAAACTGTCCCTCCATCTTGCAGTTAATAGTACACAAGAGGCTCATATTAAATAAGTATTGTCAAAACAACCACAAAAATTCTAAAGTAAAAGAGATTTTCACCTTTTCCCAATTTCCCTGGGGCCCCAACCTTAAGAGTGATCTTTGTTATTTGTTTATGAATGTCAAACTGGAGGGAAATGTGCCCCAAAGAGCGAAGGGTTGTCTTGCCTTGTGGACTTTTAGTTTAATTTGCTAGGTAGACACAACCACATTAGTCAGTAAGAAGAGGTGGAGGGCCTGAGGGCATTTAAGAGACTTTACTTAGAGCAAGGAAGATAACCAGAAGCAAAGGGAAGACAAACAAATGCTCTGAGGAACCCCACAATGTCAGAGATAGTAAGTTAGGAGAGATTTAGTGATAGCTACTGTGGAGAAAGCACATCTTTCAGCAATTTGAAAGGTCAGCCAAGAAGTAACTGCCAGTTTACAAGCCATATATATCTCATCATCATCTTGGCCGTGGCTTGGGCAAATGGCAAGGTCTTGCCTATGGTTTATCTAACTAAAGAAGTTCCAAATTCTAGCTTGAAAGAGTCATTCATTCATAGTGAGCCCCAACTTAGATACTCACTCTTACTGGCTTACCTCTTATTATTTTTTAGTTGTGGTGTAATTCTTGGTTACTACTGTCATAAGCAAAATATTTTTAATGTATTTATATTACAAAAACCCAATACTAACTATGTAGAGATGTGACATTCAAGCAGAATTGGTTTAAATTTTAAAATCTTCTAGCTTTTCTCTTTCTCTTGTACTAACTGGGGTTAACATTCTTTCCCAAATTTCATAAGTTTGGTGCTTAAATCATGGTTCATCATGTCTTCCTTCTTTTTTTCCCAGTTTTCTTGTGAATAGTATTTTATAGCCTTCCTAATAGAAAACTAATTTCCCCCTCTTTGGTTTAGAACATCTATGTAATTCAAGGTTTTTGAAGTGTGGGTGTTGAAAATTGAGAAAGTACATAGAGATTAAAGTATGATGGCATATTGGGACATCTAAATAGTTGGAGACATTAGTCATTTTATAGCCCTAATTAATTGGCATATGAAAGGAGAAGATAAAACTCTGAAAACAACAAAGGTAAATGGTGCCTTTTATTCCTCTATTGTTAATGTCTTTGGTTGTTTCTTTTGGGATGTGTATTGTTTTGGTAATGGAAAGTGGAAGCAATGGCTTTGAATTAGGAAGGCTGAACTATGTTTATAAGAATGGTTTGGCTAAAATGCTATTTTTCTTTGGAATATTGTAAGATAGTCTTCAGAATAGTATCCATAGCTTATATATTTTCCAACTTTAAGTTGAATATTTACTGAAGTTGTGTTATATGCCAGCACTATTAGAAGTTAAAAAACAAAACAAGACTTCTCTACCATATAAGAATATATGATTTCTCAAAGAAATAAATTCTGATAGAACCATGTGATACATGATGTGGTCAAACCTCCAGTGTAGGTACAGACAGGGAAGACCACTAAGATAGGGTACTTAGATCTTACTGGGGACCAAATAAAAGGCTTCATAGAAAAGATGACTTTCTGATGTGATGTCTTGAGTTTTAATTGTAACAGTATTTCTCTAGTAAATCATTTGTTCATTTGTAAATTCCAACAAACATTTATAGGGTGCTTGCTGTGGTCTGGGCCAGGCCCTGGAGATTCAGAGATGGTGTAGGCACATTGTATGCCTGCAAGGAGATTCCAGTCAAGTTTAGCACATAGACAATCAACAGGTCACTGCAGTTCACTATGTGCTGGGTGATGGGGGGGGGGGGGGGGGGCACATATAGGGTAGCTACTGCCGCCCTGTGGGTAAGAGAGGCTTTTCGGAGAGGGGTGACATCTGAGCTGATTTATAAGGAAGCTCTGGCAGTAACCAGGGGAAAGGGGATAAAAGGAGCAATTTTAGACAAAGGAAACAACTTTATGTGCAAAGTCCCATAGGCAAGTGAGAACAGGGTATATTTAGGGCAATGTACAGAAAACATAGTGGCAAGAGGAAATAAATAAATGAGATTGGAAATATTAACGGAAGTCTGACTTTATTCCAAAGGCAAAAAATAGCAGATCTGATCATGCCATTCTCCTGATTAAAATCTTTCCATTGTTTCCTGTTGCCTATGAACTGCAGTGTTTTGGAGTGCATGTATATCTGTGTATCTGTATGTCTCTACGTATGTGAGGATATTAATAATTTTTAAATTTTCTATATTTTATGATGCTTTGACATCTTAGGGGCCTTGTGGACATCATAAGGGATTTGTCTCCCAGGGTTAGCTAACTCCTAGAGATAGGAACCAACAAACACAACTTGATATGTAAAGCAAAAAATCCAGAGCCCATATCCCAATCATTTCCTTTCTCAGGCTGTCAGATACCAAGCCAGTGTTCTCTCTGCCCTGAATCACCACAGGGTCAAGTACTGGACAACTAGGGACCACCTTTATAGCCCAGAGCCCAACAAATTATTCTAACTGACCAGCCATAAGCTTACTTAGTGCACCTACCCTTTCTTAGTCATTCTTTCCTGTGAAAAGCCCAGTAAAGGCTCTGTACTGTGCTTTCCTCTTCCCCCCTTTCAGCTCCTGACTAACCCTGGTGCTTCCCATATGGCCCTGAATGGTGTGGCATGCTCCCTTCTCTTGGGAACTGAACAACAAACTGTCTTTTCAATAGCAGTCATCTCCAGATCTGTTGGCCTCACCATACCTGATTAAAACAAATCCTGAGTGCATTGTAATTCAGTGTGGGGCCCTGAAGGGGACTGATGTGGCTAGGTCTGTGCTGCTGGAACGTCACTCTGGCATCTGGGCAGGTGAAAGCAGCACAGGAAGAGCAGTTGGGAGACGGTGGCAGTGAGGCAGGCCAATGGTGGGGACCTCCAAAGGCAGTGCCATGGGAATAGAAGAGAGATGCTAGGGGATGGCTCCTTGGTCAGGAGGTGGGGCTGAGGAAACATGATTGACGGGATGTGGGCTGTGAAGGACAAGGAAGACTTGAGATGGATCCTTGTTTGGACACCTGGGTGGATGTGGTTCCCTCTATTGGGTTAAACACTTTGTGAAAAGCAGATCTGGGAATATGGAATGGAAAGATGACATACCCACTTTCAGACATAACTATTTTAATGGGCCATGGATCTGACCAAATGGGAGTTTGGGTGTCTGGAGCTCAGGAAAGAAAGCTGGTGTTGAACTAGAACTTTAGTGCCATTGGCATAAAGAATAAAACTAAAACTGTAGAAATAAATGAGGCCCTCCAAGGAGAGTGAGGGCAAGGACAGAAATCTAGAGAGCAGCAAGATCCAAGGGAAAGACAACGGGAAAGTGGCCTCCACATGAGCCTGGGTAGAAACAACAGGGGAGATGGAGGCCAACCAGAAAAGGTTTCAGGAAAGACTGAGGAGCTAACCATGTCAATGGTACTGGAAAGAGGGAAGGGCCAGGAAGGTCAGAAAATATCCAAAGGTAAGGTGAAGTCAGTGGACATATTAGAGAACCTACTTGGGATTTATTTTTATGGCACATTCTTTATACACAGATCCCCAAATTCATCCCTGTGAGAGTGGGAGCTGAGCCAAGAACACGAGAGGCAGGAATATTCTCTTAAATGTACCATCTACAGAGCCAAGGTCTAAGAAGAAGGTGACTGTGATGTTTTACATTTCAAGTTCTGTTGAATCTCCCTTTAGGCTACATGACTGCTATTCCCATTAAGAAGGGAAACTGCTGATTTTGTGTACATTCAGCCTGTCTTTTCTTTAAAACTGTGTAAATGCAGTAAGGCCAGGGAGGAGATAAAAATCAGTTTATAAACAGTACATTCACTGTCTCACTGATCCTACCTTGAAGCACTGAGTGTAAACACATCACAGCCTTCTGGCAACAAGGTGGCTGCCTCTCTCTCATTTCTGAAGCCTCAGGAACTGTGAGACAGACGGCGTGTACTTCCCATGGTAGTCAGAGGGAACTGTCTATATTGAAGGTTATCTAACACCAGACTTCCTTTGTTTTTTTCTTGCTAAAAAATGGACTTGACTTTTCTAAAGACTTAGTAGAACTACTTAATCTGGCTACTATCAGGTAGATTGTGACAAAACACCTAACATATCTGGATGTGGAATCACAGTGCCTGGCATATAAGTAGGACTCAGTCAGTGTTTGTGGGAAGGAAGGAAGGAAGGAAGGAAGGAAGGTAGGAAGGAAGGAAGAGAGGAGCAAGGAAGCAAAGTAGGACTGCAAAGTACTCAGTTCACTGCAGGCATACAGTGGATGGAGGCCTTGTTACAGCTTTGTTATTTGGTGATCCCCTTCTCCTCTCCTCTCTTCCATCCATAATGCTCAGTTCTCTTAGCAATTTTAATCATCTTTTTCTCCACCAAGAATGTTTTATTTATTTATTTTTTAATGCTTATTTATTTTTGAGAGAGAGAGAGAGAGAGAGAGAGTGAGTGGGGGAGGGCAGAGAGAGAGGGAGACACAGAATCCAAAGCAGGCTCCAGGCTCTGAGCTGTCAGCACAGAGCCCGATGTGGGGCTCAAACTCAACAAACTGTGAGATCATGACCTGAGCTGAAGTCTGATGCCTAACTGACTGAGCCACCCAGGTGCCACTCCACCAAATATCTTTTACATTAAGGAGAAGTTTCCAAAATCAGTATTTTCCTTTATGAGAAGGAGTAAGGGATGGCTCTACCTGGGCAACCTGTTTACTTTTTTTTACTTTTATTATTATTATTTTTTGTTCACTATATCATAGTGATAGGGAGGGAAATATCACATCAAATGACAATGGTAGTGAAGCTGCAATACCAGGGGCAGAAAGGACATAGCACAAAGTGGAAGGAATAAAGTAAACAGTTGAAGATCATGGAATGACATATTTAAAACCATTATGAAAATTGTTTAGGGATTGTTGATCTAAATTGTTTAGGGTTTTTTTTAATGTTTTTTAACATTTATTCATTTTTGAGAGTGAGAGAGACAGAGCATGAGCAGGGAGGGGCAGAGAGAGAGGGAGACACAGAATCCGAAGCAGGCTCCAGGCTCTGAGCTGTCAGCACAGGGCCCTATGCAGGGCTTGAACTCACGGAATGCAAGATCATGACCTGAGCTGAAGTCGGAGGCTTAACTGACTGAGCCACCTAGGCGCCCCAATTGTTTAGGGATTATTGATCTAAATCTTTGTCTCTAAATTAAAAGATAAGAAAACAGGAAGAAAAGCTCTCCAGGTCTTAAATGGACAACACTGCATTACAGGGTGTTAGGCAGAAGCCCAGTCCTACTATTCAGGACTAACATGGGAGAGGAGTGAGAAATAATGGCAGGAAGTGGGGCAGTTCCTGTGGACATCCCAGTCTATCCTGATACCTATGGTGGTGTGCTCCTAGGTCCGTGTTTCCTCAACATCTGGTTAATGTGTTACTGTCACATGGAGGTTCTGACTTCTCTATTCCAATGGTCAGATTAGATCCTTGGAGGCGACACCACTTTGGAAGGAAACCAGTGGTCACCACTCCCCTTGGACACCATAGTAGAAAATGCTGGTGAGCCCTGCCCAGTCCAGATCCACTAGATTCATCGTCTAACCCCAGTGGCTCTATTCACATCTTCCTCCTATGCTCACATGCCCAACTGCTGAGCTTCTGGATGTACCTTTTGTTCATGGTGAGGTTATGAGAGTTTAGAGGCTAGTTGTATCACAGGGTCCAGGTGGCTCAATCTGTTACGCATCCGACTCGGTTTCAGTTTTGGCTCACGTCATGATCTCACGGTTTGTGGGTTTGAGCCCCACATTGGGTTCTGTGCTGTCAGCGCAGAGCCTGCTTGGGATTCTCTTTCACTCTCTCTGCATCTCCCCTGCTCGCTTCCTCTCTCAAAATAAATAAATAAACATTTTTTTAAAAGAAGCTGATTATATCTACAGACAGTGCACAATTCTATTATGGGACAATTTTGCTTGATCTTTTTGTGTGTGAGACTTAATAAATGATTGTGAATGGCAACCATGAAGAAATCTGCAGAAAACAGAAAAAAACCTTGTGAGTCAGAAAAGTACCTGTTTTGGGGATCTGATGAAGAGTTACTGGCTGATATCCAGTTCTGAAAAATGGTGTGCTTTGTGAGAAGTAAGAGTCCTGGATATTTGTGTATTAAACAGCATTCCAACAATGGAAATGTATTCAGTGCATTTTCAATCTGGTCCTTTTTGTGATATCAATATTTGTGCCCCAGAACCAGGAAGGAGAAATGAATGCCCTTATTGAAAAAGCCTTTATAAAGCCCTATTTGAAAAGGAACAGTGTATTAAAAGTAGTTTTATTCTACAAACACTTACTAAGCCTTCATCGTGCCCTAAGCTACATTTACAAAGACCAAAAAGACAGTCCCTGATGTGTATGACCTCACAATGCAGAAGATGAAATGTATAAGCAAATAATTTTAGGCTCATATGTCTAGGCTTATATTATTCTCCTCTTTGAGACCATCTGCCACTTGGATGGTTGTACTTGTTATTGATGCTGACTTCTACTAGAACACAAGGGAAAAATAATTTTGCTTAAGGGGTGAAGAAAGGGGTGAATTAGGGAAAATTAGTCATGTGACATTAAGCTTTCCCTTGAAGGATAAGCTGTAGTTCCTTATACTGCATGCTCCATGAAAATAGAATAGGCTAGTTTGCTCACCTTTATATCTCCAAACACTATTTGGCACATAGCGAAAAAGGCAATGCATTCCAAGCAGAAGAAACACATTAACAGAGGCAAGACAAATGAGTGACTAATGTATATTAGTTAAGGCAGTGCTAGCTAACTGTTATAACACATAAACTCCAAAGACTTAATGACTTCACATGTTATAAGTTTATTTCTCACTCATGTAAATGCCCAATATGAATGGTCCAGGTTGGCTGGTGGCTTTCCTCCACATTATCATTCAAGGACCCAGCCTTCTTGCATCTTGTGGCTCTACTATCACCTAAGCCTCAGAATATTCTGTATCCAGCAGAAGGATAAGAAAAACAATATGGAAAAGGCACACCTACTTATCTGGCATTACCACTTAACTTTCTGAGGATGAAAGACACACACAGCACTTGTTCTCATATTCTGGAGGTGAGAACTAGTCATGTTTCTCCACCTAGAAACAAAGGCAGCTGGGAAACATAAATCTTGGTTGGGCAGCCACTTTCCAGAAACCACTTTACAATGTGGAAACAGTGAGAGCAGTCAGCTCTCTGTGCCACAGGAATAAATGAGAAGTCGGTGAAGCAAAAGGGTAGGAGGTAAGAGTGAGAAGCTAAGCAGCCTGGGCCACATTGTGTTCATCTGTAGGAGCTTATATGCAAGAAATTCTAGAGATGATGTGAAATGATTTTCTGTAAAGAAAAAACTTGACCCATAAAAACACTTAAGATGTTCACAAGAAACTCAGAGACTTCTTATGTGCCTTTTTCCCCGAAGACCCAATGCTCCAAAGTTCTTAATGTTTCTGTATTCCCATAGACTGTTTCTACTTCTCTCAAAACCTCTGTAAATGATATGGACCTCAGGTATGTCTCTCGGATTGAAACACGGATTCCCTTTTGCTTCAGCAGGAGCCCAGCCCAGTTGAAATCTCATTCCTTGTGGTCTAAAGTCCTCCCTTTTAGTATAACAGAAAGTCAGAATTTACATTTATTGTTACCAAGGATGCCAGTTAAAACTCCTCGGCTATACTTTTTTCAGTGGGTGAAAATTAGATGGGGCTAAAACATTTCAGCTGCCACAAATAAAATATCCCCAGCTGTGAGGATGTGTTCCGTAGAGAATTATTACCACTGTAGGCTGGTGTTACCCCACGACTTATACTTAACACAGTTGGCATAAAGGCTGCATTTTAAATTCAAGTTTTAGAAAAATCTTCAAAAACTACCTTGGCACAAACTCCTCCAACATTCAGGAATTTTGTAAAACAGCTCATGCTCTTTTTCCTTCAGACAATGCTTTGAGGATTTAATTAACTTTGGACCAAGCTGCTCCACACTTTCAAAGGACTCAGTGATTGGTTCTATGATGGCCTTTCATTTAAAAAAAAATCTAGGGGCGCCTGGGTGGCTCAGTCAGTTAAATGGCTCAGGTCATGATCTCACAGTTCGTTGAGTTCAAGCCCCATGTCGGGCTCTGTGCTGACAGCTCAGAGCCTGGAGCCTGCTTCGGATTCTGTGTCTCCTTCTCTCTCTGTTTCTCCCCTGCTCACGCTCTGTCTCTCTCTCTCTCTCTTTCTCTCAAAAATAAAAATAACATTAGAAAAATAAAAATTTAAAAATTAAAAAAATCTAAATCTAGAAAATGGTTATTGGTTTAGTAGTTCCTAATTCTTATCCACTCTGATTTTCAAGAGTCACCCATCCACCTCCCCAGACATGTTCTGAGTGGGAAACCCTGTTTTATATAGACACAAAAGCACCAAGGTAGGGGAGGAATAGGATCTAGATTGGAGCCTCTCTTTATCTTTCTACTTGCTTTCATTCACTTCCTTTACTGCACTGCCATGCAGGTGCACAAGTGCAACAAGAGGGTGACATTTTCTTAGGGGCCCTGAGACCATCATAATATTGTCAGTCACATTCTTGACCTCCTGACTCCAATAAATGGATGTATAAAGTGCCAGAATGCAGACTGTTTCTCATTTCTTTGGTTTATCTCTGTAGACATGATCTCCTGACTCCTTCCCTTGTCTCCCTCAAGCCTACTACCACATATGTGGGGCTCTCACCTTGAGATGTTTGGCTCAAGCAGGAACAACTACTCTCAAAAAACTGGTGGAGACTGTTTCAGATATTTGCCATGCCCATTATCCTGTCCTCTGGACAGATGTACTTATCTGGTAATTTACTTTGGTGAGAACTTCTTCGCATTCCATCTTCTCCTTCCTGCCTGTCCTAGAGAAACAGCCATCCTTCCTCTAGGATGCCAGATTAATTTCTTCCTTCCTCCTCTAGAGCCTCATTTCATCAATAATCTGTTTTTCTCTTGTAACTTTATATTTGCAATCTGTTTTTCATACATAGATAAATAATCAAGTCCTTTGTATTTTTAAATGTTTTCTTAGAACTACTCCTTTAGCTACTCTTGGGTCTTTCCTTTCTCCTCCCCTTCTTTTTCCTTTCTTTCTTTCCAAACGTCTTTATACTTGTTTTCTTCATTTCTCCTTCTTTACCTCACTTACCTTCTAATTTGACTTCTAACCCCCGATATGTCATTGGTTCTCTTCCTAACCTCTGAAGACATTTTCCCTGTCTCATCCATAGGCTCTTTGTTCTCCTCTGTCTCTTAATAGAAGTGTTCCCCTAGGATCTGTACAAGGCTTTCACTTCTAGAGCCAATCTCTTTAGTAATTAACTTTTATTTCTTGAGCTTTGATTATCACTTCTATGCTAATGGACCAAGTAGGAAAGATCTCTTCTCATGATCCACTTAGCCATATTGTAATAAGAGTGCTACAACTCAGAAAGCTATAATTCAAAACACAATTGAGCAATAATTCTATGGAAGGCATAATACAATGCAAAATGCTTGCTCAGAAGCCTAGAGAAAAGGCTAGTGTTCTGTTTCTGAACTTCAGTTTTGTCATATGAAAATAAAAAGGTTGTACAAGACAATATCTAAATTTATTTCACCTCACAAAGTTGATTATTTGTATACAGTGTTTTTTAAAAGGTATTTCATTGCCCCAGTGTTTTAACTTTTATCTCAGAAGAAAACCATAGCCAATGAGAAAAAAAGATGCTTTTGCTTTAAGATTCTTCTATAATATTTCCCCATAAAATATATTTAAGGAAATTAACTCCTTGTTATTATTTTGTTTTTGTTGTTTTTAAGTTGAAGGGGAGTATGAGTGGAGAAGTTTCAATTCATAGTTTGAAAAGAATTGACTTGCCATTACCTAGGATCCAGACATAAGAGTTGGGGTTACTATAGTAAGAGATAGAGTTACTGTTATTTTTAAAAACCAATTCCTGTATCCCAGAAACCTGTTTTGAAAATGCTCCTGAGTCTGGCTTAAATTCACTTCTTGAGGGCAAAGTTGTTACATTTTGTTTGTCACAGTCACCGAAAAATACATTTATTGCTAAATACATTCAATCAAAAGAACTACAATATCTGACACTGTGTTAAAAATAAACTCCTTTTCCTTTTTAATAGGGTATCTCAATAGAACCTTTAAATGTGTGACTGACCCAAAGCCATTCCCCATGTCACCTTAATTCTTGCCCATAAACACAGTTGTGAGCAGGCATTCGCAGATGTGACACTATCTTTGCTCAAAGTGACTGCCCTGACCACTGCTAAAGGTCCAGCACTTAAAGCCTTTTGTGTTTCTCCCACTTACAAGAGAGCAGTTGGATACTTTGCAAGATCAACTAGAAGCCAAAGTTGTATTGTAGGGTGATTTTAAAAAGAAGTAGTTTGGTAAAAAAATTTTTTTGTCTCATGTAGTGGCTGCGCATTAATACATTTTAAATAACAATGAAATTGTCTATAAAGTTATGTTAGACAATGTAAAAGGCCAAATCTATACAAATACTGCTCTTTGGTGCATTTAAATTAAAAAAAATCCCTTTCTTGAATTTTGCAATCAGGTTTTTAGTATTTAAAAGACACTAATGGATAATTTGAAATAGTATATCATAAAAAATTAAAATTGTCTTTATATCTCTCCATTGGTATACATTTATTATGTAGGAAAGATCTTTCAAGTCCTGCTTGAAACTCCTTTCCCTTAGTTTTGCCAAATGGGCATGGGCTTTCCTTTTCTTCTGGGTGGGTCTGGGAGCAGTATTGACTGGCTGGAATGATGATAATGTCAAAAGTTTCCTCAAATCTTTCTGGTTGTTCCTCCTTCATTCACCATTCATGAGTCTGATCATTCCCCTTTCATTCTTCACTCCCAGGGTGGTTCTGGTCCCAGATCCCACCTCTCTCAAGTGCTCTGACTCTTCCCAGCTGATGATGTGGCCAGGTAAATATTTAATGTTCTTCTGCAAAGCAGTCCAATCTTTCTCTTGACAATTAACTCTACTACGAATGTTTAGCTCTGGATATTATTCACAGAGACACAAAATGAGCTGTTATATTTGATTCAGAGTGTTTGGACCACACATCTAGCACCTCAACATTTAGAGCTGCCACATGAAGGATGGACCCCCAAATCATCCAACTCTGAGAGCTAATAGGGTTTGAATTCATGAGTTGCACAGGACTGTAGCAAACAAAGAAGCAGTAAAACTAGCACACAAGCACTTTCCAGGTCTGTTTCTCCTGGATTCAGTGCAGAGACAGCAGGCAAAAATGCCATCTTCCAGTTTCTGCCTGGAAAGGATTTGACTGCATACTTTCCCAGCTGCTGCCTTAGCGTCCAGCTTCTAATCAGCCTTCAAAAAGGAGCTGACTGAGATTCTCCCAAGAACCCGAAATAGTTGGTGACCATATGCCCTGCTGTCTCCTTCCGGCTCATGCCAACAGTAAAACCAAGTCTCCAGCTTCCGCCTGGAAGGAGCTTGTCTACACATCCAGCATACCAACCATTATGGCTACCACCCAAGAGACTGGCTCCCAAATCACCTAGCTCTGGGAACTGACAAGGCTTGGCATTCATGAGTGCCCCAAGACCACACAAAACAAAAAAGTAGTTCTCTTTCGACGCATAAGCACTCCTAGAAACTATTCCCTTGGGCTCAGCAAGAATGAGTAGGCAAAACACCCAGCCCCTGCTTTCTCCATTAGGTATCTAATGTCCTGACTTTCCCAGATCTTGTTGCCTAAAGGTTAGGGTTCCAATTAATCTGCATTGGATTGCTAAAGGAGCAGGCAATTCATAGTCCTCTCAGAGGCTGAGATGTGGGGGCATTTCTAACACTTTTGGAACACTGACAGGTCTTGACATATCCTAATCTACTGGGAGCCACTAAGAACAAACATGGCAGTTTGGGCAATCACAAAGATTTGAGAGGCTATAGAAGTTGGATATGTTCCTTGACCTCCCTTCAGCTCAATTCTGGCTTGCATGACCATAACTATTTGGCTGTTCTTATCAAATTTAGCATCATTCATCTTAGTTTGATTATACCATGGAGTTTAAGAATCAAAAATCCTGCTACCAGATAGGCTAAGAATATACCAGCACCAATACTCATCAAGTGTGTTGTTCAGTATTTTGTCTATTTTTGTTTGCCTTTTGGAAAAGTAGAGCCAAGGACTGAGAGCCAGTGAGTCAATGCTTCTCCTGCATGAGACAGCATTCCCTAGAGGCTTTTCTGTGGGAGAGCAGCATACCTCAAACCAGGTAGTAGCTGATCTGCATGGTAGTCAGGTTTGAGGATTCTTAAAATCCAGTTTATGGATTTGAAATGTGACCTCACCAGTATTTTCATTGTTAATATGATACTGCTTGTGAAAGGTGTACATTGTGGTATAAATACTGTAAGAGACTGCTTTTTAATTTTTTGTTGTTATTGGCTCTTAAAAGGTTTTCTATCATCCTCACCGGTTCTATCTTATTAACTGAATTATTTTGGAGTCCACACCACTCTTTTGAAAACATTTATGTGCAGCATGATCTTTGTGTTCCCATATAAAATTTATTTATTAACTATCAAAGGAAATACTTTTGAAACAGAGTGAATCTTGCCATTGGAAATTACCTGTGGCTCAATACAGTACTTTACTGAATAAAATTTAAACAATCATTTAATCAAAAGAGATTTAGCTGTAACCTTAGCCAAGAGTGAGGTGACCAATCTCCATAGACTGTGGAGACTAATGTGGGCCTCCATGAACAGGGCCTTCCCTCATGGAGTGTCAACAGCAAAGAGGCAGAATCAGGGACTAAGATATAGATCCCTGATAACTGAATTTCCCTTCTGAAACTTCCAAGATGTCTCTGGCAGAAGATGCTTCCAATGAAGCAGTGAGGGCAGAGACCAGTAATCTCTCTTTACCTTTAAAAGGGGGCGCCTGGGTGGCTCAGTCGGTTAAGCATCAGACTTCAGCTCAGGTCACGATCTCGCGGTCCGTGAGTTCGAGCCCCGCGTGGGGCTCTGGGCTGATGGCTCGGAGCCTGGAGCCTGCTTCCGATTCTGTGTCTCCCTCTCTCTCTGCCCCTCCCCCGTTCATGCTCTGTCTCTCTCTGTCTCAAAAATAAATAAAACATTAAAAAAAAAATTTAAAAGGACTACTCACTAGGTATGAGCTCAACTGCAAAATTGAAATAATGTCAGAGGTTCCCCATGCATTTGAGAGAGCCCCTTTAAAAAGATAAATCTTGGGGCACCTTGGTGGCTTAGTTGGTTAAGCATCCAACTCTTGGTTTCTGCTCAGGCCAGGATCTCACAGTTCTGTGAGTTACAGCATGTCAGGCTCTGTGCTGGCAGTGTGGAGCCTGCTTGGGATTCTCTCTCTGTCTCTCCTCCTCTTGTGCTCACTCTCTCAAAGTAAATAAATAAATTGAAAAAAAAGGGTAAGTCTTAAAAAAAAGAGAGAGAGAAGGTAAAATTATGACTCTGATACAAACATAAAATGAACACATGTCGAACATTTTATTTAACGTATTAATTAATGAGGGAATCAGTAAGATGTTATAGTCATTTCAAAGGAAAATCCTCAAAAACAATGCATATATAGGGAATAAACAATTTTGAAACTAATTTACATCCATGTAAAATGGGTCAATCCAAAGGGAAATAATAAATTGCATTTCACCAAATACACATTTTCCTGGATAAGAATTATTATATTATGAAGTTTTTGCAACTTACAGAGTTGTGAAATAGCTCAAAGACAATGAAAGGCAAGGAAGATATGGTTGGATGAGCTAGACAAGATACACACCAATATATTTTTTCCCATTTCAAAGTCTTTCACAATTTCTCTGGATGCCCTGTTGTCAAGGGTGTAGACATCTCAGACTGAAGAGCCTCAGATAATAGGCTGTGCCTCTGAATCTATCTTGTTTCTCAGTCTCCCTCTTCCGATTCAGCCTCCTGACTCAAAAATGACTTGCTAATAATGTTTTACCCTCTGTGACCCAATTAGTGACTCGAGGACACCATAATGCCCTATAAGCACCACGAACAAGCTGTCATGGATAGGGTTTCTGGTAAGCATTTCATATGCATTATCTTACTTAGCTTCACAATGACTTAAGATAACTACTATTATTCCTATTCATAAATCCAGAAAACAAGGCTCAAAGACCTTTTGTAAATTGTCCAAAACCTCTTGTTAACAGTGGCAGAGGTGAAATTCAAATCTGTCAACTTTTGATGCTTTTAACTAAGACTCAATAGCATCTTATAGACCCCTCTGACTCCTTAATCATTACTCTGTTAATGGATTTATCAGTAAGTATTTGAATTGTTAACCAGCTCAAAGCTTTCCCACCATAGGCTTTTACCTTGCTCAAGGCAAAATTTTCTGGACTAGGTTGATGAGAGTTCCCATGAAATTTCTAACATTTACACTAAAGAAAGTGGGTCTACAAGACTTACAGGAGCAACACAAGAGGAAGAAAGCACAATGAGCTTCTCTGTGTGGCTCCAGTGTCTTGGTCAACACTTCGATGATAGCACTTAACACATTGTCTTATGTCATATCTGTTTATATGATAATAGCTAAGATTGATTGAATATATATTATGTATCTCATACTTTACATTTGGTATCTTATTTAATTCTCAGAGGACACCTATGAACTGAGCACTACTACAATGCCTCTTTCAACATCAGGAAATGGAGATTTAGAAAAATAAGTAACTTTCTCACATCACAGATAAGGTGATAGAAGCAGGTGCCCACTGATATGTGTGGAGGCCCATTGGCCATGGATTTTTTTCCCTTTTTAACAAAGAGGGGGACCTACAGGTCTTGTGATAACTGAGGAAAATTCATTCTCTCAGAGGAGCATACATTCAAGTGGAGAAGACAAGGAAGTGAATGGAAGTCTCACTGCCTTTCTGTGTATCTTGGTGTATTAAGACTCATATGGCTATACAGGATTAAGAGAGAAGTCACATGAGTTTAAGTAAAATGGGAGTTTATTAGTTCAAAGTGTTAGGAAGTCTCAGGTGGGCATGGCTTTAGGCCCAGCTGGATTCAGGGGATCAGTATTGTCTGTGCCCTCTCCCTTTTTGCCCTCTTTTTCTTTCTTTAGTTCTGCTTCTCTTTGGGTGTTGTCCTCACTTTTCCTACTATGGATTCTTCTTCTATGTGGCTTGGAAAGAAAGTATAGCATCTATGGCTTTTACTATTTTTATGGCTCAAGATCCTAGGGAAAGAGGGCTCTCTTCCCTAACACCAATAGGCAAATAATAAGAAAGCACTCTTTCCAGTTTGCATCTCTGTAAGGAAAGTCATGGGGATTCTGATTGACCAGTCAGGGTCAGATGACCACTTTTGTGTCTGAAAAGACATGAATAGACACTTCTCTAAAGAGGACATCCAGATGGCCAACTCACACATGAAAAAATGCTCAACATCACTCATCATCAGAGAAATACAAATCAAAACCACAATGAGATACCACCTCACACCTGTGACAATGGCTAACATTAACAACTCAGGCAACAACAGATGTTGGTGAGGATGAGGAGAGAGAGGATCTCTTTTGCACTGCTGGTGGGAATGCAAACTGGTGCAACCACTCTGGAAAACAGTATGGAGGTTCCTTAAAAAATTAAAAATAGAACTACTCTATGACCCAAAAATTGCACTATTAGGGATTTTATTTATCCAAGGGATACAGGTATGCTATTTCAAAGGGGTACGTGCACCCCAGTGTTTATAGCAGCACTATCAACAGTAGCCAAAGTATGGAAAGAGCCCAAATGTCCATCAACGGATGAATGGATAAAGAGGATGTGGTATATATATACAATGGAGTATTACTTAGCAGTCAAAAAGAATGAAATCTTGCCATTTACAGCTACATGGATGGGACTAGAGGGTATTTTGCTAAGCAAAATTAGTCAAAGACAAATATCATATGACTTCACTCATATGAGGACTTTAAGACATAGAACAGATGAACACAAGGTAAAGGAAGCAAAAATAATATACAAACAGGGAGGGGGACAAAACATGAGAGACTCTTAAATACGGAGAACAAACAGAGGGGTTGTGGGAGGGGGGATGGGCTAAATGGGTAAGAAGCATTAAGGAATCTACTCCTGAAATCATTGTTGCACTATATGCTAACTAACTTGGATGTAAATTTAAAAAATAAAAATTAAATAATAAAGAAAAATAGAATCGTGCCTGGGTGGCTCAGTCGATTAAGCATTTGACTTTGGCTCAGGTCATGATCTCACAGCTTGTGGGGTTCAAGCCCCACCTTGGGCTCTGTACTGATGGCTCAGAGCCTGGAGCCTGCTTCAGATTCTGTGCCTCCCTCTCTGTGCCCCTTCCTTCCTCACACTCTGTCTCTGTCTCTTAAAAATAAATAAACATTAAAAAAAGTTAAAAAAATTAAAAATAGAAGTACCATATGACCCAATAATTCCACTATTGGATACCTGCTCAGGGAAAATACTGACTTGAAAAGATATATGCACCCCTATGTTTATTGTAGCATTATTGACAATAGCCAAGACACAGAAGCAACCTGTGTCTATAAATAGATGAATGGATAAAAAAGCTATGGAATATTACATTGCCATAGAAAGGATGAGATTATGACATTTGAGACAACATAGATGGACCTAGAGGGTACTATGCTAAGTGAAATAAATCAGACTGAGAAACACTAATACTATATGATTCCACTTGTAAATTAAATCTTAAAAAAACTTGAATAAACAAAAAGCAGAATCAAACAAAATAGAGAACAAAGTGATGGTTCCCAGAGGGGAAGTGGGTAGATGGTTGAGCACAATGATGAAGGGGAGTGGGAGACAGAGGCCTCCACTTATGGAATGAGTAAGTCACAGGAATAAAAAGCAGAGAACAATGATAAGTCAATAATATTGTAAGAGTCATGCAATGGGGCAGATACTGGCTATACTTGTTAACATAGTATAATGTGTAAACTTGTAAAATCACTGAGTTGTACATCTGAAATTAAAAAGCATTGTGCATCAACTATACTAAAAAAAAATCTGAGTTAAGCTATGTCTCCAATCCCTTCATTACAGAAAATGTGACTCTTCCTGCCTGGATCTTAGGGATGATTCTTTTAAGACAGGGATCTGGGAGGATAAATTTGTGACTGAGGAGATGGCAGTGGGGGTGAGGCAGGGTAGGGGTGGTGGAGTTGCTAAATAAATTTGAAACAGACCTAACTTGGCTTCTTGGCCACCTTTTTACTTTTCTCTTCTGGCTTTTGTGTAGCTGCACCCCAGCTAAAATTCTCTGTGTTCATTTTTATTTCATTTTGTAGTAGCTGTCCTATGTGCAACTCTTCTTTTGTATTTTCATGTATTAAAGAAGGAGACTTTTTATCTAAAATGCTACCCCTCCTCTTCCTGTTTTGCAACAGTCACACAGTCCTTTTCAAGTTTCTTAGGGTCTTTGCTACTTGTACTGGTGGAGAAATAGGATGGAGTAAAACATATTTCTGGGGCGCTTGGGTGACTCAGTCGGTTAAGTGTGTGACTCTTGGTTTTGGCTCAGGTCACGATCTCACCATTTGTGAAATCGAGCCCCCATCAGGCTCTGTGCAGACAGTGCAGAGCCTGCTTGGGATTCTCTCTCTGCCCTTCTCTTGCTCTCCCTCTTTCTCTCAAAATAAATAAATAAACTTAAAAAAAATCCTGCTAACCATTTTTCCTCTATTCATCCTTTTTCTTGTCGTTCCCATGAAGAAATCAAAGGATCCATGTATGTGTTAGTAGTCTTTTTACACAAAGCACCGAAGGGACATTTTCTCCATCATTTTAGAGAAACTCCAGGTGACATTCATCTTGGTATTTTCTCCCAGGAGCCAAGACAGTCATGTTGGCTCAGGGGAGAAAAGCAGACTGGGCAAGGGGAGCTAAGTCCACTCAGAAATGTGTATGTAAGTTGGGAAAATCCAACAGCAAGGACTGTTAGTATAACTAGTGCCCATGCAAAGGCCTGAGATAATACAATGCAGACTGCACAAATGATTTTGCTCACTCATAGTCTGTTTACATTTTATACTTGTCTCCAACCGGGCAACATTATAGAAGCACATTATCAAAGAACATCTATCAAAAATTGAAGTCACACTGTGGAAAAAACTTGCAGGTATGGGCCTGACATGATACCATGCAAATACACTAGGTTTCAGTGGAGTATTGATTAGTTTTGTCCCATGGGGGGAAGTCAGTCATTTTTCCATACGATGGTTATTTTGAAGTGTCTACTGGCCTATTGATCTGAATTAAATCTAATCACAAGCTATGTGAAAACAAAGGTGGCTTATTGTATTCCAGGTTTATTTTGAAGCATCCAGAATATTTAAATCACAGAATATTACATTAAGCGGAAGTTCAACTGTAATCACTAAAAACAAATACTGACATTACTTTCTACTACTTTAACATTAAATACCCTCTGGTTGATTTTCTTCTCAATGTGACAGGCCTAACATGTGCTTGCAAATCCCTCTGTAGTGACTCTAGGAAGATGCAACTAGCCCACAACATTGTAAAAACACCTTCTTGTTGTCCTGGGTCCTAAAACTGTATGTTCCACTAGAGTCAACCTAACTTCTGATGTCCTTTCGCTGTTGTGTGCAATTCAGTCATTTTTCTCTCTGTATCTGCTTAATATCAAACAAGTAAGATGACACTAATATAAAAGTTATCATAAAGTATTTCATGTTTTCCTTAAGATCATATAACTTGGACTTTTATTATGGCAAATAATATGACATGACTTTCAATATACCTTCTAGAACACTCTAGTAGCTCCTGTTGTTCAAAGACTTGCTAAGAGAAGTGGTGATACCCTGAGTACATACAATCCAGAAAACTAATTCTATGGCTATGAATACAGTAAACGTCATCCTGTTTTTAATATCAGAGCACACACTTTATTTTTATTATTATTATTATTTTAATGTTTATTTTTGAGAGAGAGAGAGAGCAAGCGGGGGAGGGCTAGAGAGAGAGGGAGACAGAATCTGAAGCAGGTTCCTCCAGGCTCTGAGCTGTCAGCACAGAGCTCGATGCAAGGCTCAAAGTCATAAACCATGAGATCATGACCTGAGCCGAAGTGAGGCACCCAACCAACTGAGCCACTCAGATGCCTCCAGAGCACACATTTTAAAATCAGCTGTTGAAAGTGATGGTTTCAACTCTTTAGATATAGATCGAAGCAATTATATATTTCCTTAAAACGTAAGTTATAAGGTGAAAATTATGACTTTATTATGTCATTATACTTATTGTCAAAAGACATTCTACTTTTTGGGGCGCCTGGTTGGCTCAGTCAGTTAAGCATCTGACTTCGGCTCAGGTCACGATCTCACAGTTAGTGGGTTCAAGCCCCGCGTTGGGCTCTGTACTGACAGCTCAGAGTCTGGAGCCTGCTTTGGATTCTGTGTCTCCTTCTCTCTCTCTGCTTCTCCCCTGCTCACACTCTGTCTCTGTCTCTCAAAAATAAATAAACATTAAAAAAAAAGAATTAAAAAAAGACATTCTACCTTTTTAGTTAAATGATTTTAATAAAATGGGGAGGACCCCACAGAGACATATGAGAGGAGAGAGTCTTCCTTTGGATCATGATGACACCTTAGCTGTGAATCTTCTCTTTTCCATTAGCAAGTTATACAGAGAAACACTGAATGAAAACAAAAACACACAATGCACAGACTGAAAACTTAGTGAAAACTGAAAAGAGAGAAAAATCACAAATATCAACATACATGTCTGTGTGACCCAAAATACTTGAGACCAGCAAAACTGGAATGGGTAGCAGGAGGTATATCAATTGCTTTCCTTCCTTCCCTCCTTTCCTTCCTTCCTCCTTCCCTTTCTCTCTTTCTTTCTTTCTTTCTTTCTTTTTCTTTCTTTCTTTTTCTTTCTTTCTTTCTTTCTTTCTTCCCTCCCTCCCTCTCTTTTTTTTCTTTCTTTCTGATTATTGTTGAAATACTCCAAGATTTTTACATCCTAAGTCATTTTTTGTGTCTGCTGATTTTCATTCATGGTGCATCATTTTACCATATGTTTTTAATTTGAGGGAAAGGGAGCTGATTTTTAGCAGGGCTTGATTTTTCAGAGGGAATCCTGCTTATTACCATTAAGTACAATGGTAACTGTAGGTTTTTGTATATTTTCCTTCCACTTGAAGTTGTTCTCTATTATTCCTAGCTTACTGATAATTTTTAAACTCATAAATATGAATAAGTATTGAAACTTGGCAAATATTTGTTCTGCAACTACTGAAAACCATATGATTTTTCTTGATTCTGTTAATAAAGTGAGTTACATGGATTGATTTCCAAACACTAAACAAATCTTGCATTTCTGTGATAAATCCTATTTGAGCATGATCTGTTCTTTTTATATATTGTTTATTTGATAATATTTTTAAAAGAATAAATTTATATTCATGAGAGTTAATGGCTGTAGTCTTCTTTGTAATATATTTGTCAAGTTTGGGGATTAAAATCAAGCTGGTCTTCTAAAGTGAGTAGTTCATGATCTCTTTCCCTACTATTTCTGAAAATATTTGTGTAAGATAGTTGTGACTTCTTCCTTGAATCAAATGATATAATCCATCAGCAAAAACACCTGGGCCTGAAATGCTTGATAAGTTTTGATAATGATTCATTTAATAGATATAAGGCTATTCAGATGTTCTCTTTTGTCAATTTTAACTAGTTGTACTTTTAAAATAATTTTTTTGTTTCATCTAAGTTGTTAAATTTGTTAGAATAAAGTTGTTCTTAGTATTCTTTTATTATCTATTTAATGTCTATAAGATTTGAAGTACACCTCCTTTTCATTCTAGATATATTAATGTTTAGTGCTGTCTCTTTTTCTAGGGGTATTAGGTAGGATTTCTAGGAAATTTAGCTAGGGATTTTTGAATAAAAAAAAGTCTTCTTGGAGAACAACTTTTTGGCTTTGCTAATCTTCTCTATTGTCTGTTTTATCATTGTTTTCTTCTCTTTATATTCTCCTCTTTGAATTACCTCAGGTTTACTCTGCTCTTCTTTTTCTACTTAAGGTAGAGCCTTGGGTCATTGTTTTAGATTTTTCCCTTCATAATGTAAGCACTTAAAGTTGTAAATTTCCTTCTAAGCAGTGCTTTAGTTGGATCTCAAAATTTTGATATATTGTATTTTAAACATCATTTAGTTCAAAATATTTTCCAGGTTTTTTTTTTTTTTTTTTTTTTTGGTGATTTTTTGGCTCTGACTCATGAAATATTTAGAAGTGTGTTGTTTTATTTCCAGATATTTTGGTTATTCCTAAATATTGCATTGTTTTTAATTTATCAGTTGGATGTTATTCTCTGTTATTTCTAATTTGATGATATTTTTTAATTGAAATAATACAGTGTGTTGTTTGACCATAAAATAGTTAAATATTTAAATATTTATTTATAAATGCTTTCTGGCCTAGACTGTGGTCTAGCTTGGTGATTGTACCATTTACACTTGAAAAAATGTTCACTCTGCATTTGTTGGATATGGTGTGGTATAAATGTCAATTATATCAAGGTGGTAGATAGTGTTCAGATTTATGTTTCTATTAAATATTTTTGGTCTGATTTTCTATCAGTTGTAAAGAGAAGTATTTGATTCTTATGCTATGATTTTGGAATTTTCTATTTCTCCCTTTAATATTTTTTTTTCTTCCTGTATTTTGAGGCTCTTTCACTAAGTTGACACACATTTAAAAGTTTTATGTTTTTCTGATAGATTGTCACTATTATCATGAAGTATCTCTGTATCACTAGTAATATTGTTACTTATAGTTTATTTTATCTGATATTTAAAAAGGCACCCATTCTTCTTATGCTTACTGTTTGCATGGCATATCTTTTTTCATCTATTTACTTTCAACTATCTTTGTGTTTATATTTAGAGTAGGCCTCCTTTAGGGGTGCCTGGGTAGCTCACCTGGTTGAACAACTGACTCTTGATTTCAGCTCAGGTCATGATACTGGTTCATGGAATCAAGCCCAACATCAGACTCTGTGCTGAGCATGGAGCCTGCTTAAGATTCTCTTTCTCTCCCTATGCCCCTCTCCCCTGCTCAAGTGCGTGCACACTCTCTCTCTTAGATAGATAGATAGATAGATGATAGATAGTAGATAGATAAAGTGGGTCTTTTTTAGGTGTATAGTTGGTTATGATTTTTAAAAATCTGTTCTTTCAATATCTGCTCTTTGAGTGTTTAGAACATTGAGTTTAATGTAATTATTGATATGGTTGTGTTCATATCTGCTTTTTCATTATTTGTTTTCTATTCGTATCCTCTGACTTTTGTTTCTTTGTTCTCTCTTTATGGCCTTTTTTGGGATTATTTGAAAATCTTAATATTCCATCTCAATTTTTCAGTTGACTCACTGGCTATGTTTTTATTATTCTAGGAGTTGCTCCATATATTACAGCAGATGTATCATTTTCTGAAATGATTAGAGCTGGTATTATACTGCCTCATTAAAAACTTCAAAAATTTTTGATCATATAGGTTCTTAACCATTTCCATTTTTAAATAATTTTTATGTTCATTACATTTGTATGTATATATATAGAAACCGCCCCCCAAATTTACAACTTTTGCTTTAAACAGTCATACCTTTTAAAGATCTTAAAATTGTTCATAGAATTACCACATGTACCATATGTAATGATCTTCCTTCGTTTTTGAAGTCAAGTTTACCTCTTGATATCATTTCCCTTCAGTCTAAAGAACTTTTTTTTTATAGCGTTTCTGGTACACTAGGTAAGTTAGCAACAAATACTAGTTTTGCTTTATCTGCAAAGTCTTTATTTCACTTTTATTCCTGAAATATATTCTGGATTACAGGTTTTTTTCCTTTAAAATTATATCTGTGTTTTGTTGTGCAAATTGCTATGTAAACCTATGTTTTGTTTTGTTTTTTTTTACTATCTGTGGGGTTTTTTTCTTTTTTTAAAAATATTTATTTATTTTTGGGAGAGCACAAGTGGGGGAGGGCGGGAGAGAGGGGGATAAAGGATCTTAAGTGGGCTCTGCACTGACAAGTTGATATCAACAAGCCCAATGTGGGGCTCAAACTCACAAACCCTGAGATTATGACCTGAGTCGAAGTCGGAAGCTCAACTGACTGAGTCACCCAGGTGCCCCGAGTGTCTCTGGTTTCTGATGAGAAATCCATGACCATATGGGTCACAACTCCTGCATGCAATGTCTTTTTCCTCTAGCTATGCCTCCTAAGACTTTCTCAGCTTTAGAATTCTTCAGTTTGATTATAATATATGTAGGAAAGATTTTCTTTGAATTTATTTTGTCTAGTATTCACTGAACTTCTCAAATTTGTTAATTTATGTATTTGGGAAGTTTTCAAAGTTGGGAAATTTGACATTTGTTCACATATATTTTTTTCACTTCAATCTTTTTCTCCTCTTCTTCCAGGACTCCAACTACATGCATATTTAATCTTTTGAATTTTCCACAAGTTCCGAGACTGTGTTATTTTTATCTTTTTCTTTCTGTTCTTCAAGTTGAATAATTCCTATTGAATTATCTTGTCAACCTTACTGACATTTTCACTATTATCTCTATGTACTATTGAACCAAACCAGTGAATTTGTTTAAAAAATTATATATTTTGGGAGGCACCTGGGTGGCTCAGTTGGTTAAGTGTCCGATTTCGGCTCAGGTCATGATCTCACAGTTCGTTGAGTTTGAGCCCTGCATCGGGCTGTGTGCTGACAGCTTAGAGCCTGGAGCCTGCTTCAGATTCTGTGTCTCCCCCTCTCTCTGCCTGTCTCCTGTTCATGGTGTGTCTCTCTCTGTCTCAAAAATAAATAAACATTAAAAAATTTTTAGTTATATTTTTGTTTAAAATTTCTATTTTTTTCTGGTTTTGATTACTTAGTTGAGATATCTTTTCATTCTTTTCAGGTATGTTCTTTCTTTTACCTCGTGGAGTATTATTATAATATGTGCTTTCAAATTTTGTGTGAATTCCAAAATCTGGGCCATCTAAGAATTAGCATATGGTGACTTTGAGAATTAATTCTATTTTCCTGGTTTCTTTGTATATTGTGTGATTTTGAACCATACCCTCTACATTTTGAATATTAGGTTGTGTAGAATCTGTGTATTGTTATAATCACCTGGTGAAAGTTGATACTTTCCCTCTCTAGGCAATGTTTCACATCCTGGCTCAGTTCTCAAAGCCTTTCCTATTCTGGTTTGCGTCTATCTCACTCATGTATGGTTTAGGGGTTAGGCTGGGATTTGTGTAAGTGGTTCAAATCTCAATTCAATTCAAGCTAAGTCTTTACTGAGCTGGTTTGGGTTGTTCCTACACATGTGTGGTCTATTGATTAGCCTAAGCCTTGTGTGGGTTCTTAGACTAAATTCAGGATTCTTCAGTCTCAGTCCCTCTGAGATCTCTATTTCACCCTCTGGCCTACAGGAGCTCCTTTCCAAGGTTGCTCTGGCAGCTGGTGAGATAAGAGTTTCTATCAGATTTTCAGCTGCCTCTTCCAGGACTGAGGTCTACCCTTAGGGCAAATCCACTGGAGAAAGAAGGTAAAATGGAGATCACTCCTGCAAGGTTTGTCTCCCCTCCACAATTCACCAGCTACTGTTTACTGTGCAGAGTTATAAGGTAGTTGGGGTTTTTGTATCTTGTTTATAGTTAATAGTTGTTACCAGCAGGAAGGATGAGCTACCATGGGCTTGTACCACCACAAGAGTATTAGAACTTCCTCCAACACTATATATTTTTTCAACACTATTTCTTAAAGAAAAAATAACAATATAAATGTTCATAGAAAGAAAGTTGTTTTAAAAACATGGTAATCCCTAAAAGGGTAATTATTCCAGTCAGTGAATAGAATGATGTAGCCCTATTCTTAGCATTCAATATAGTCTATGAGATAATGTAAAGTGAAGTGTATATATCACAGACCTATGAATCACTTTAAGAGAATACACACACATAAATATGAACATGTGTAAATATATCACAGAAGTTCTGGTAAGAACCATACCAGTTAAGAGTGGTTAGATGGGAGATGTATAGGTATATTCATTGTTTTGGGGTGTATTATTGTATTGTTTAATATGTTTCAAAGTAGCATATACCTATTCTACAAATTTAGAGAAACTAAAATCATAAAAAGCTAAATTTAAAATGCAATTTGAAGGAGATAAAACAAAAATTTCAAATAGATAGTGTTTTAGATTATCTGTAAAGTTCTTTAAATCTGACATTCTGCAAGCTTAATAGGTACTCAATAAAGTATTTTTTCCCCCTTGGATGATCAGGAGAGAATTTTTGTAAAGCACTAGACTAAAATGTAGAAAATCTGTGTTCTACCCTGAATTAGCCTTGACCAACTCACTTATACAATCTTGGGCTTCAGTTTTCTTACTATCAATTGAGAGACTCTGAATTTTCCTCATCTCCTAGATCCCCTCCTGCTCCAAGATTTTATTGAACCCTATGTAATAGCAGAAGATCCTTAGGCATAGAGGAAATAAAGAGCAGCTCTCAGCTCCTGGAAGAACCGACCTGGAATCATCATCACTTCTCTGTGAACTGAACTGCAAACCAGCCAACTTAAACTGTACACCTTGCCTGTGGACCTAGGGTCCTCATAAGACAAACTTGTAACTTCTCTAAAAAGAAAATGTTGACAAGAAATTCACAGTTATCAAGCTGTGTTACTACTCAGTTAAATAATGATTTATTTTTCTTGTTAGGAAAAATTTAGAAGGGTGGGATGGGAGAGAATGAGGTGTGAGTATGTGAATGGAAGGATTTTGCTTTTGTTTGATGCAATGTAGTTGACTTTTCTTCCTGTTATTATTAAATCCTCTTTGTTTTAGTTAATCCCTGTATTTATAATATATGGTTAGAGGAATTAGTTGGATACAATCATATATAATACAAAGAAGTTTACATCACATTATAATCATATATATGCTAGTCCCTTTTTGCTGACAGCTAAGATTCATTATACTTTCTCCCAAGAAAGTAGGTTAGTGGAAAGAACACAGAATTTAATCAACAAAGATCTTGGGGTTCCATTTACCCACTATATGACTTTAGACTAATCATTTATTCCCTTTCAGTCTTCATTTATCTTGCTTGTCCATCTGTAAAGTGTTCATGGAAACACTTCATCTGCCTATCTCATTGTGAGGTGCAAATGAGATTACACATGTGAAAGCCCTTTGCTAATTTTAGCAGGTGTCATTAAGTGACACTAAAATTGTGGTCTGTGAGCTTCATGGGAACATAGGGAGATTTGATACACAGAGCCCATAGCTGACCCATTCAGGTTTCTTGAGAGCAAGGTCATTTATTTCTTCTTTATATCCTTCTGCACCTGGTACAAATCCCAGTCCACACTATGGTTCTCCAAGTGCAGTCCCTGGACCTGCAGAGTCAGCATCACCTGGGAACTTGTTGGAAATGCACATTTTTTTGCCTTTTCTAAGACCCACTGAAGCAGAAAGTGGGTATGGAATCTTGCTATGTTTGAAAAAGCCCTCCAGACCATTCTGATATTTGTTAAAGCTGGTGAACCACATGTGGAAGGAATCCTTTCAACTGATTCCAGGAGAGAAGTCCTGGATAGAGGGGGAGGTCTTGCTCATTTCACTTGAGTGGGTATTGCACTTGCTTCCCCGACTTCTCATTTGCCTCTAGAGGCCCACAGCATTTTCTTTTCTTTTTTAAATTGTAGGCTTTGTGTGCTCTTTTTTTTTTTCTATCTCCAAAGACATTTCATTTCATCCTATTTTCAGACTTCTTAACATTTCTATCATCAAAGAAATGGCTTTTTCCTCTTCACATCCACCTGTCCTCCTGTAAATTAAGAAGAAAACTACAACTGGCAAGATCCTCAGAGTGCACAATATTTTGAACGAATGTGACTGAGTATGTTTAGCATTTATGTGAGCCTAGATCCTATCCGTTGTCTGAGATCAGATGAGGATACCTGCTATTTTTGATATCTTAACTGTCTATGTCAGAGACAAAAAAGTCTGTCTTAGTGAGGGATGAGCCACTGAATAACTGCTTAAATGTATCTTTGGAGACTAGTACTTTGGAGTTTGCTTTGGAATAAAAATGTAGCCTCTACAATAGTACAAATGTGTGTGTGTGTGTGTGTGTGTGTGTGTGTGAGAGAGAGAGAGAGAGAGAGAGAGAGTGTGTGTATGTGGGTGTGTGGACTGGGGGTGGGAGACTGGCTTGCAGGGAGGGAGGGCAGGAACTGGAGGAAGCAACAATGCCTGACAATCCAGCCTTGCAAAATAATCTCACTTGCTCATTTTCATTGGTGTTTCTACCACTGCTTGGCCTCCTACCATTATTTTGCACTCAGATTTCTGATGGTTTATGTAACAAGGATATTGTGCTTGTTAATTTGCAAAGCCCTTTTGCTTATTGTGCTGTAGAGGACCTGAAGCCTCATTATATCAAATGGTAACTCTCGTCTTTAATACTTTTTTGAAAAAAGGAAACATGTAATTTGCTGAAAACTATTCCAGCTACCCTAGCTGGGTTGGGATAACCCATGGAGCAAGGACCAAGGCAAAAGTGTCCAGTAGGGGCATTTTGTATTAGATAATGCTTAACCAACCTACTAATCAAATCTCCATGATTAGTGGAGTTTGAAGATGAAAACCAAAGATGAAAACAAGACAGCAATAGACCTGCAATACACACACATACACACACACACACACACACACACACACAAGCACACACATGCATACCAAGAGGAGATACCAGAGCAGAGAGAGCTAAAATGCAACTACTATTCCATTAAAAGTAAACTCACATCTCTCAAGATTATCCGAGCCTGTCTCTGTCCCTTGCAGCATGAAAAGCAAGATGAACACATAAATGTTACTCATTTTTTGATATATAATGACTATACAGAATTTTAAAATTTATGAAGTAGTCTCATTTTTTAATTTAATTTCATTTTTTTTTTTGAAACAGAGGGTGCAAATGGGGGAGGGACAGAGGGAGAGGGTGAGGCAGAATCTTAAGCCAGCTCCATGCTGGACATGGAGCCTGATGTGGGGCAGGGCTCCATCTCCCGAACTTGAGATCATAACCTGAGCTGAAATCAAGAGTCAGAAACTTAACCAACTGAGCCACCCAGGCACCCCTGCTAAGTGGTTTCAATTATTGCATCTCATTTTATTCTCAAAAACTCCATTGGATTAGTGATTCTCACCTTATGCTCCATTCCTAATATTATAGGCGAAAGTGTAGATTTCAAGATTTATTTATTATATTATTTTTAAGTAACCCATGACATTTAATACTGACTGAGCAAATATTTATTGGCACAAAAAATATACAGCAGATATGATGGACACTCAGGATAACATTGGTGAACAGAAAAGAGAATTGAAGACTACCCAGGCAGAGCTTATAGTTTTGTTTAGAGAGGGGAGTAGACACATTCAAATGATCACACACTCTATGTAACTGTACAGCTATTGTAATTTTTATTTAAAAAAAAAAACCCACATGGGTCATAAGAATGTAACTCAATTTACACTGGGGCCAAGAAGAGGAGAGCAGTCTTTCCTGAGAAATTGAAGTGTAGGATGAGATAGGTATGAAGGAGGAGTAAGAGCTGACTAGGTGAAGGTGGGAGTTCAAGGGGGGAAAAAGGAGGATTAAGGCACAGGAAAGAGCACTTAAAAGGCCCTGGGGCAGGAAGGAACATGGTAATAGGTGCATTGAAAGTTGGCCAAAATGACCAGACTGGTTTGGGGGCAAATGCAGATAAAGGGAGGAAATTGGTGGAATATAAATTAGGAGGCTGGAGATGTACAGAAGGATCATGTGAGGTGACACCCTGAAGATGAGCTAAGGATTTTGGTCTTTTAACAACAGTGGGGGACAATAGAGACATGATCAGATTTGTATTTTGAAAAGCTTACTTTGAGTAGCTATATGACAAAATTTTTCTTTCTTATTTAAGGTAAGCTTCCTGTTCATCTTCCCAAGTTATCACAATTCCTTTTTTTTTTTAAGATAAACATTTAAAAAAGGCATTAAGACAAAATTCTGCTCCTTCCAATGAATGTAAACCATTTTCCTTTATCTTCTTTTTAGTCTTCTATATTAAGAATGTTTTCTCATTTCCTTTTATATCTCCTGCAACACAAAGCTTAGATCTTATTTTGGCTTTCCTAATTTCATCATCCACATCTTATAAAATCATGTGCCTCCATAATTATGTCATCTATTTTTTATTTCTTTTTCTATCAGCATATAGTGAAAATCAGACTGACTTCATTTTAGCCAATAGAATGTCTCAGAAAAATTAGTAAGTAGGCCAAATCTTGTGTGTACCACCCCTCATCTCCAGGAATGGCATTTCCCCCTCCCATTCATGCCTCTTGGCCTCTCATACTTCCAGATCCTTGTGCCTTCCTAGATTTGTGCTTGTCCTGTGTTCACATCAGCTCACTTGCCTCCCATAAGATGCAGAATCATATTTACTCTCAATGACTAGAGGACATAAATATTGAGATGACACATCATAAAGGCTATATGCCCTGGGATACAAATTCACAGGACAGGTTAAGATTTGGCAGAATCTGATCAATTTTGTTTTTGAAAAATTTATGAATAAATGGGCAAGGCCCTGGAGAAAAGAAAGACAGTGTCTGGGCTTTAGTTCTGGGTCCTGTAGAGCTATGTGACTCCAGATAAGTCACTTCAACTCAATGACCCTCATTTGCTCCTCAATGACCCTCATTTGCAACTCAATGACCCTCAATGATCCTCATTTGCTGAACTCTTGGTCTCTTCTCAAGTGTAGAGCAAGAACTGTGATTGTGTACGTCTGTTTTGTTGGCTAATCTCTTCCAGAAGTCCCCCTCCTCCGCCTCCTAGAATTATATAAGTTCGGCGGCTAATACATCTATAATAGCAGGGTTACTAATGAGAACACATAGTCAGGGTGAAGATATTTGGAAAAGGTCCTACTAAACCAACCTAGAGTGTCTTTTTTGTATTAAAACTGGGGAGAGGATAAGTTTTACATTAAAATCATTATTCAGTGTCTGGTTTGTGTTAATTTAAAAGCAGCAATCCTTGTTATCCCCTCAGGATCACATGTTGTAAGTTTTATTTTTGCCATGTCTTATCTTTGCTGTTGTATTTTTAGCCTTTGGCTTCAGTGGTGCCCTTCATCAAGATGTGTGAAGACACAAATACTCCCATTTGGGAACATGCAGTGCTACATCCTTCTTGGTAGTTTTCAGTAAAAATAGTTTCTCTTGAAAAACATTATGGATAAAAATGTAGAAACCTAGCAGTCGGTGGCCCCTTTAACAAACAACATAACAACTTTTGTGTGCTTGAAAGACAAATGCGAAATAAGATCTGGAGGGGCTGCATGCAGGTGCATTTGAAGGTCAGCCTCCATTGAAGGTCAAGGGTGTTTAAAAGGGAAACATCACTGAAAGGTCCCAACTAAGAAGAAATACAACTAATTTTGAGTTTTCTAGATCAGCTCTCTTGGTTCTTATACAGAGGGAGTTCTCTCAAAGTACCTCAAGAAATGAGAAGGTTTAACAGATGGCTATAGATAGGGCAGAAATCAAGAAATATTCCTCACAAGCCTCCGGAACATAATCACAGCTGGTCCTCACAACTGGAACCAGGTCCAAAGGCCTCCTGGGACCATAGGAATTAAAGTCATGCTACGCTCCATAATTAATGTCTACTTCTTTATCATCTACTACCACCAATCACCTTTAACCTCTTCTTTCTTATTCAATGTCTGTTTATTTATAATTTCTGCTTCCCCTTACTTCTGTTTTGTACCTAGGCCACTATGACTTTTCTAAATTCTCTTTCATTTCTTGTTTCTACTGATTAATTCCTCATTCTCAATTTATTTTCCCTATTAAAATTTCTAAGGGAAGAATCAAATTGGCCTGGCTCATCTTTTCTTACAGAGCTGTGTCTTGGTTGCTGAGCTATTCATGGACTGATTGACCTTGAGTCAACTATCGCACTTGGTTCAATGGGCTATGACTAGAGGAGGAATCATACAAATCACATAATTAATTTAAAAAACACAATAGCCTAAGAGGCTGGGGCAGAAGCTATTCCACTTAGAAGGATAATGAATATGACTGATAACATCACAATTGGTGTGTCTAATACAGAGATATTTTGGGGACATGAAATGAGCTCTACTTACCTGCCTCTTGAAATTAAGAAGAGAACAAAGCCTGTAATTGGTATGATAAATGGTAGCTGTTGAAAAGAGATGGAGTCAGGTAAAGTGGCCAATGGAAAAAGAAGGTTCAACTTAAGAGAAGACTTCAGAAACAGTAATTCAGGGGGAAAGAGGAAAGGAAAGAGTGGGGACAGAAAGAGGAAGAATCAGGATAGGCAGTGGCCAGGATGATGGGAGAAGGGGATCAAGTTTGTAGAGAGCAGGGTAGAAGGGAAGGGAGTGCGTGAGTTTTCTAGTGAGGGATGAGTGATGTAAAATATAAGTCACACAGAAGTTATAGCCACTCCCACTGCCTTTTAAAATTCAAATTAAAGTCGGACAATACTAAGTGTTGAGGAGAGTGTGGAGCAACAGAAACTGTTCTACACAGTTGGCAGGAGTTAAAATGGTGTAAGCACTTAGTGAAACAATTTGGTCTGAACTAGTAAAGTGGAAGATGCATATACTCATGGCCCAGATGCATATAATAATGACCTGAACCAAAGAAAACTATGTGTATAACCTGGAGAAACTCAGGTGTATGTGCTCTAGGATACATTTTTCAAGAAGGTTTATAGCAGCATTGCTATAAAAGACTAAAAATTGCCTAAGTATCCACCAACAATGGAATGGATAAATTTTGGTATGGTCACACAGTGAATGTAATGAATACAATGAAAACTAATGAACTTCAGCGATGTACAACAACGTGCATGAATCTTACAAACACAGTGTTAGTAAAAGGAGCCAGAGACAAGAGAATATATATATGTATACCTTCATTGTAAATTGGTAAAACCAATATTACGTTTTGGGTACATACATTTAAATAGTAACAAAAAAAAGAGAATAACTTTATCTTAATATTAAAAAATTGTTTGCTTGTGCCAGAATATGACAGAAGATGGTAGAAGAGTGTACACTAAGCTGGAGAAGGTTTGAAGGGAAGTAAATTCTATTTTCCCTCATTCATCATACTTCCAAATAAATGGGTTTGAAAGAAGCAATGAAATACTTTTAAAAAATTTTTTAAATGTTTATTTTTGAGAGAGAGAGAGAGAGCATGAACAGGGGTGGGGGTGGGGGGCACAGAGACTGAGGGAGGCACAGAATCTGAAGCAGGCTCCAGACTCTGAGCTGTCAGCACAGAGCCTGACGCGGGGCTCAAACTCACAAACCGCTAGATCATGACCTGAGCCAAAGTTGGACACTCAACCGACTGAGCCACCCAGGTGCCCCAGCAGTGAAATATTTTTAAACGTCAACAAATCTGATTTGACATTGATGGGTTATTTATAAGATGAAAAAGAGATGTGTGGATTTTTTATTAGAAAATGATATGTAGAGGAATATAGAAAGAATAAAGATAGAACTTAGTTTTCATTCTGTTAAAGTAAGAAATTGATTTCTGGGTGCAGAAAATGTTCTGAATATGAAATAACTATCACTCTGGTGATCTATGCAATTGCTCATCTAAAAATTCCTTATATCACCAAAATAGCTTATAGGATGAAGAAAAGATAATCATGGACATGGCTGACACAATAACAGTCAATGAATTTATTACTTAAAAAAAATTATTTTCCCTAGGTTTAAAATACCCTTGTCAATTGGTGATGATCAAAACCTGTTCTCATAGCACATTTTTAGGGGATGAATTAGAAATCCCCAGAAACTTGCAGTGCCCTCACTCTCCACCATCTATTTTTATTTTTCAGGATAATCAGTGATCACAGCCCTAGAAATAACTTGTAACTATAGTGATTAGAGTAAGTGAACAGGAGCCCCTCAGCCTTGTGAATAACAAGGTGTCCGCATTTCACTAACGCTTGCCTGAAGTCCATCACGCAAGCCTGATGTGGGAAACTGAGTTTTCTGGAAGAAGCATCAAAAGTACCTCAGCAATGACTCTTCCATGTACTTTGGATGATTGATGGGAAAGGGAATGGAAGCCTGGCTGTGAGCTTCCCAGGAGAAGCTGGCATTGTGACCAGAGGGGAAACTTCTCAGCCAGTGGGGGGACTCACATCAGGATTTCCTTTTTTCTTCAAACAGAAGACCTTGTGAAAGTGGACTGCTTAATTCCAGATCAGCAAAATAAAATTAGTTGCCTACAACTGCATGAATCTCATGTAATTGTAATTAACATTTCATTTTTTTTTTATTGGGCATATAAGAAAATCCTTTTTTTTTCTTTGTAAGACATTACCCTTAATTTAACAGGCTAGAATCGTACAAACTAGAAGGATATACTTTCCATTTGGAAAAAATTTTTATTTTTGAGAGAGAGAGAGAGAGAGAGAGAGAGAGACAGAGCACAAGTGGGGGAGGGGCAGAGAGAGAGAGGGAGACACAGAATCCAAACCAGTTTCCAGGCTCTGAGCTGTCAGCACAAATTCACCAGCCATGAGATCGTGACCTGAACCAAAGTTGGACACTTAACCAACTGAGCCACCCAGGCACCCCAGAATGATATACTTTCTAAATGTTATCTTGTTACAACTGACTACTCAAAATTCAGAAAAAATACATCCAATAAAAATCCTTATATAAATTTTAAGCTGATAAATCATCAGACAAAATTATATAAAAATAATGTAGCATGTCAATTATTGAAATATAGTATAGTATAGTATCTTTTGAAATATACTGATATCCCTTGTATACAACATTATTCAGAAAAATGTTAAATATTTTTTAAAGTGGCTTTACTTAATTCCTTTACTTTTCACGACCATGTAGTTATTTGCAGAGGTTCAAAAAATTTAGATAAATTCAAAATTGTAACATTGTTATGCCATAAATGCCATTTTAAAAGAAAAATTCCATTTGATTAGGTTTCAAATCCTACTATTAAGAAACAAGTAACAAACTTCAGATGCAGGAAAGGTATTGCACAATGTCTTTCCAGGAACCCACACTTGGACCTGTTGCAATAACTCTGCTTACAGAATCTCAGTTTTATAGGTAGCAAACAGTATCAATTCTGGTATAGGGACATTGAAAAACTTGAGGATACCTCTATAATTTAGGCAGTCCATGCAGAATCTGGATACAGGAGCACTGCAAATTTGGGGCTCCAACCTTTGAAAAAATGAACTGAGTTGATAAGAGTCATGGAAATACTGCCACATGAGAATCATCAACGTATGACCCCAAGTGCTTTACCAAGCTTCCAGTCAGGAGTTAACTCTCAAGCCTTAGTACCACATGGTTCTAGTTCTGGAAACCATGCAGTAAGAAGTTCCATGTATAGGGGCACCTGGGTGTCTCGGTTGAACATCCGACTTTGGCTTAGGTCATGACCTCACAGTTCCCGAGTTGGAGCCCCACATGGGGCTCTGTGCTGACAGCTCAGAGCGTGGAGCCTGCTTTGGATTCTGTGTCTCCCTCTCTCTCTGCCCCTCCCCCACTAGCACTCTGTCTCTCTTTCTCTCTCAAAAATAAATAAATATTTTTAAAATGTTAAAAAAAATAAGTTCCATGTATATTAATAGTTCTTGTATCTATGTAAATAAAATTGACCAAATAAAGAAAACAACAAATAAATGTTATTGAATCAGAAATTAGCTTAAAAACAAAACAAAACAAAATCTTTGTGGTCAAATCCACATCCTGAGGATAGGTTGACCACAAGGAGGGACTGCAAGCCCAAAACTGACACCTAGCCCTGGCTTTATTATAAGTTAAAAATGTACATATTGTGTCCCGTAGTCAAGGAAAGAAAAACATTGCATCTTAGAGAAAGACAAATACCTCACTCATAGTGAAATTTGAGAAACAAAACCAATGAGCAAAGGGAAAAGAAAGAGAGAGGGAGGCAAACCAAGAAACAGACTTTAACTATAGAGAACAAACAGAAGTTACCTGAGGGGAGGCAGGTGGGCAGGGATGGGTGAAGTAGGTGATGGGGATTAAGGAATGTACTTGCTGTGATGAGCACTGGGTGTTGTATGGAAATCTTGAATCACTATATTGTACACTTAAAACTAATATTACACTGCATGTTAACTGTAGTGGAATTAAAATAAAAAATAAAATAAAACCCTGAAAAGTAAAATTATAAAAAAAAAAAAAAGAAAGAAAAACACTGCATCCTGACATTAAACAAAAAACCAACGCGGTCACCCTGTCTAGTGAGTCATTTTCTATAAGTTACTAACTCTCTAATCAAATAATATCTCTGACTTTTGAAATGTTGATACATGTCTTATAAGAAAATTGTATTTTCCATCCTGAAGAACTAAGTATAAACTTGGAAACCTTAGCAACTTTAGGTGTTTCCCCTTTTTAAAAAATTTTTTAAAATTCATTATTAATTAATTAATTAATTAATTTTAGAGTACATAATTTATTTAAGTTAATTAACATACAGTGTAGTTTTGGTTTCAAGAGTAGAACCCAGTTATTTATTACTTATATATAACACCCAATGCTCATCCCAACAAATGTCCTCCTTAATGCCCATCACCCATTTAGCCAATCCCCCCACCCAAACCCCTCCAACAACCCCCAGTTTATTCTCTGTATTTAAGGGTCTCTTATGGTTTACCTCCCTCTGTGCTTTAATCTTATTTTTCCTTCCCTTTCCCTATGCTCATGTGTTGTGTTTTGTAAATTCCACATATGAGTGAAATTGTATATTTGTCTTTCTCTGACTTACTTATTTCACTTAGCACAATATACTCTAGTTCCTTTCACGTTGTTGCAAATGGCAAGATTTTGTTCTTTTTTGATTGCCAAGTAATATTCATATATATATGTATATATATATATATATACATACATATATATATATATATGTATATATATCTTATTTACCCATTTATCAATCAATGGACATTTGGATCCATTTGGATCCATTTGGCTCTTTCCATAATGTGGCTTTGTTGATAGTACTGCTATAAACATTGGGGTGCACGTGCCCTTTTGAATGAGCAGTTTTGTATCCTGTGGATAAATACCTAGTACTGCAATTGTTGGGTCATAGGGTAGCTCTATTTGTAATTTTTTGAGAAACCTCCATACTGTTTTCCAGAGTGGCTGCACCAGTTTGCATTACCACCAGCAGTTCAAAAGAGATCCTCTTTCTCTGCATGCTCGCCAGCATCTGTTGTTTCCTGAGTAAATTTTAGCCATTCTGACAGGTGTGAGGTGGTGTCTCATTGTGGTTTTGATTTATATTTCTCACTCTGATGATTAGTGATGTTGAGCATCTTTTCATGTGTCTGTTAGCCATCTGAATGTCTTCTTTGGAAAAATGTTCATGTCTTTTGCCCATTTCTTTACTAGATTATTTGTTTTTTGGGTGTTAAATCTGATAAGTTCTTTATAGATTTTGGATACTAATCTTTTATCTGATATCTCACTTGCACATATCTTCTCCCAATTTGTCAGTTGCCTTTTAGTTTTGTTGATTGTTTCCTTCACTGTGTAGAAGCTTTTTTATCTTGAGGTCCCAATAGTTACTTTCGTTTTCATTCCCCGTGCCTCCTGTGACATGGCTAGTAAGAAGTTGCTGAGGTTGAGGTCAAATAGGTTGCTGCCTGTTTTCTCCTCTAGGATTTTGATGTTTTCCTGTCTCACATTTAGGTCTTTCATCCATTTTGAATTTATTTTTGTGTATGATGTAGAAAAATGATCCAGTTTTATTCTTGTGCATGTTGCTGTCCAGTTTTCCCAGCACCATTTACTGAAGAGACTCTCTTTTTTCCATTGGATACACTTTCCTGATTTGTCAAGGATTAGTTGGCCATGCATTTGTGGGTCCATTTCTTGATTCTCTGTTCTGTTCCATTGATCTGTCTGTTTTTGTGCCAGTACTATACTGTCTTGATGATTACAGCTTTGTAATACAGCCTAAAGTCCATAATTGTGATACCTCCAGCTTTAGTTTTCTTTTTCAGGATTGCTTTGGCTATTTGAGGTCTCTTGTGGTTCCATACAAATTTTAGAATTATTTGTTATAGCTCTGTGAAGCATACTGATGTTGTTTTGATAGGGACTGCAATGAATGGGTACATTGCTTTAGGTAGTATAGACATTTTAACAATATTTGTTCTCCTGATCCATGAGCATAGAATGTTTTTTCATTTCTTTGTGTCTTTTTCAATTTCTTTCATAAGCTTTCTTTGGTTTTCAGCATATGGATCTTTTACCTCTTTGGTTAGGTTTATTCCTAGGTATTTTATGGGTTTTGGTGCAATTGTAAATGGGATCAATTCCTTGATTTCTCTTTCTGCTGCTTCATTATTGGTGTATAGAAATGCAACCGATTTCTGGATAGTTGATTTTATATTCTATGACTTTGCTTAATTCACATATCAATTCTAACAATATTTTGGTTGAGTCTTTTGGGTTTTCCATGTAGACTATCATGTCATCTGTGATGAGTGAAAGTTTGACTTCTTCTTTGCCAATTTGTATGCCTTTTATTTCTGTTTTCTGATTGATGAAGGCTAGTACTTCCAGTACTATGTTGAACAACAGTGGTGAGAGTGGATATCCCTGTCATGTTCCTGACCTTACGGGGAAAGCTCACAGTTTTTCCCCATTGAGGATATTAGCTGTGGGTCTTGCATATATGGCCTTTATGGTTTTGAGGTACAGTATGTTCCATCTATCCATACTTTCTTGAGGGCTTTTATCAAGAACGGATGCTGTATTTTGTCAAGTGCTTTTTCTGCATCTATTGAGAGGATCATAAGGTTATCACTTTTTTTTATGAATGTGGTGTATCGCATTGATTTATTTGTGCATATTGAACCAGTCCTGTAGCTCAGGAATAAATCCCACTTGATCATGGTGAATAATTCTTTTAATGTATTGTTGAATTCGATTTGCTAGTACCCTTTTGAGAATTGTTACATCTAAGTTCATCAAGGATATTGGCCTATAACTCTCCCTTTTAGTGTGGTCTTTGGTTTTGGAATCAAGGTAATGCTGGCCTCATGGAATGAGTTCAGAAGCTTTCCTTCCATTTCTATTTTTTGGAACACTTTGAGAAGAATAGGTATTAACTCTTCTTTAAATGTCTGGAAGAATTCCCCTGGAAAGCCATCTAGCCCAGGACTCTTGTTGGGAGAAGGTCTTTCCCCTTTTTAATTATTTGTTTAATCATTTTTAACTTTATTTTTTAAATTGAAGTATAATTATCATATAATGTTATATTAGTTTCATGTCATGAGGAGTGAAGTCACCATCTGTCACCATGCAAAATTGAGTCTTCTTTAACTTCCTGATGAATTTTTTAAATTTGGTGAACAAAGTTTGTAAGTAAAAATCCTTTTCTCTTCACAATTCATTCATATCTGTGTCTTCTTTTCACAGTTATGGTAGTATAAAGAAAAGCAAAGAAGTAATTATTGTAAAAGTCAGGATTACTTTTAGTGGACAGAGTGGGTTGTGTTTAGAAAAAGCAAGTGTGAGGCTGCCAGCATGTTGTCCATATTCAATTTGTTGACCCGGGTGGCGCTTAAATGAGTGATTGCCTTGTAATAATTGTTTGGAGACAGTTCTTTATGTGTCTCTCACATTTATATATATCTTGTGAATGGAGGCACTGACAGATTTTGCTCCAGACTCTATTTTCAAAAATAATCATGTAGAGGACTCCTTTGGAAGATTAGGCAGTATCTCTCACTGGACTAGTGGGCAAGTTTGTTTCATCATATAAAGTTAAAATTTCCCTTTAGAACAAAAGACAGGCAAGCAGATTGAGGCTGAGGTTTCTTTTCTTTTGTAAATTTTTAAATGTTTATTTATTTTTAAGAGAGAGAGAGAGACAATGTGAGTGGAGGAGGGGCAGAGAGAGAGGGGGAGACAGAATCCAAAGTAGGCTCCAGGCTCTGAGCTGTCAGCACAGAGCCCAACGTGGGGCTCAAACCCACAGACCGCAAGATCGTGACCTGAGAAAAAGTTGGATGCTTAACCACCTGAGCCATCCAGGAGCCCTGAGGCTGAGGTTTCTTAAGCTTGTTCTTCAGGGTTGATCCAAATCCACTGTGTGGTCAGCATCCATCTGGGCCATTCCACATTAATCTCATGGGAAGGAGAGTCAATAGGACTCTTGCTGCCCACTGTGCCCAAGTAATAAAGTGTTTGTCTCTGATCCAGGAGTCTCTGGACTTCTAACTTTATTTGTTTGTTTGTTTATTTATTTATTTACATTTATTTTGTGTCTGTGTTAATTTTTTAATTAATTTTTTTCGTTAATAATTTATTTATTTTTTAATTTACATCCAAGTTAGTTAGCATATGGTGCAACAATGATTTCAGGAGTAGATTCCTTAATGCCCCTTATCCATTTAGCCCATTCCCCCTCCCACAACCCCTCTAGCAACCCTCTGTTTGTTCTCTATATTTAAGAGTCTTATGTTTTGTCCCCCTCCCTGTTTTTATATTATTTTTGCTTCCCTTCCTTTATGTTCATCTGTTTTGTATCTTAACATGCTCATATGAGTGAAGTCATATGATACTTGTCTTACTCTGACTAATTTCACTTAGCTTAATACCTTCTAGTTCCATCCACATAGCTACAAATGGCAAGTTTTCATTCTTTTGATTGCTGAGTAATACTCCACTGTGTATGTATATATATATATATATATATATATATATATATATACACACCACATCTTTATCCTTCATACCTTGAAGGACATTTGGGCTCTTTACATACTTTAGTGATTGTTAATAGTGCTGCTATAAACATTGGGGTGCATGTGCCCCTTCGAAATACCATACCTGTATCCCTCTGATAAATATCTAGTAGTGTAATTGCTGGGTCATAGGGTAGTTCTATTTTTAATTTTTTGAGGAACCTCCATACTGTTTTCCAGAGTGGCTGCACCAGTTTGCATTCCTACCAGCACTAACACCATTTATGAAACTAAGGCAGACTAAACTGTTAATTTGCTAGTAGGATAAAATCACAGATCTTTGATGGCTCTTGACAATAATTTATTAAATTATACATTTGTATTTGATGACTTTCTCTCTATGCATTTTATTTTATAATATGAAAGGATTAAAATTCTAGTTAATGGTAAATATAACTAGTTTGATTTTCATTTCGTATTTCAATTGCATTTTTGAAATAAAAGCCTATAGAATTCTGAAACTTTGTGACTAATTTTGTTTTGGGAAATTACCTTTAAAACCTCAAAAGTAATCAAGGTGGCTCAGTTGATTAAACGTCCGACTTTGGCTTAAGTCAGGATCTCAACAGTTCATGGGTTTGAGCTCAGCTTAGAGCCTGGAGCCTGCTTCAGATTCTGTGTCTCCCTCTCTTTCTGCCCTTCCCCTGCTCATGCTCTGTCTCTCTCTCAAAAATAAAATAAACGTTAAAAAAACTTTAAAATTCAAAAGTAATAGTAAATTTTTATATCTACCACCTGAAAGAACAGCTCTTCTGCTAAATTTATTTCCTTGACCAGCTCCCTGCCGTAATAGAAAAAAAATATTAGTGCCAAAAAGAAATGATCCTAATAGATGGGGAATGTTTATGAATCATAATTAATGGAGGAAGAAATTTAATCACTGGGGACATGGCTTACTAAATAAAGGGGAAAATTTATATTAACAAAGAGGGGTGCCTGGGTGGCTCTGCTGGTTGAGCATCCGACTCTTTATTTCAACTCAGGTCATGATCCCAGGATCATGGGTTTGAGTCCCATGGCAGGCTCTGTGCTGAGTGTGGAGCCTGCTTGAGGTTCTCTCTTTCTCTCTCTTCCTCTGTCCCTCCCTCCCTACTCATGCTCTCCCTCTCTCTATAATAATACACAAAGAGAGAGAGAGAGAGAGAGAGAGAGAGAGAGAGAGAGAAATTAAGTAGACATGAAAAAACACCACATGTATAGATCCCCTGCAAACTTTGCAGGATTCTGGCTTGTTATAAAGGATCTAAACTCTGTGTTCTTTGCCTGACAAGGAGAATGTCAGGACTATAAAGATGAGAGAAGCAAGTTGATGTGGAAAAATGTTGCTTCCTAAGTACTATGACCATCTGCTGGCCAAATGGCAAGATATACTTTGTTCCATGGATGGGAACTGTCTGGAATAAAGGTTAGGCTGTGAACAGATGCTAGAAGTCTCTTCCTGAGGAACTAAAATTCAGGGGCAAAATTAGCCAGAATCAACTTTAAAAATGAGTCTTTAAAAGGTCAACATAAAACTCTATGGCCAGTAGCTAGCAATATGACTAGCACAGCACTTCTGAAAGGTTTCCACAGGCATACATAACCCTCATCACAGAGGACTCTAGATGATTCAGGGCAATGGCTAAGGGAGTGAAACAGGCATTCACAGCAAATAGGAAATTTCTGATGCATATTTCAAAACTAGATGTCATTTTGGTACTCCAGTCATATATGTTTTTTAACTATAAATGATGTTTTAAGTTATTTACCATCAAGTAGAATTTATGCTCTAAGAATATCATCAAGAAAGTACTCCGTTTTGAGGTGGTGAGCCTCATAAATCTGGAGTTAGAGCTAGTAACTCTAACTAAATATGCATTCTGCTTTAAACTTCAGAGAGGATTTTTAAATCATAACCATTCTAGAAGTAGATAGAGCCCTAGATATAATGTATTTAAATCTGATTGTCTTAACTGAAAGAAAAGCTGTGGGGTGCAAAATTAACTCATTAATTTGGCCACAGTATCAAAACTAAAATTAGGCTTCCTAATTTATATGTCAGAATATGTTCTGTTACATCATTACAATGTTCTGACAGTGTCCTTGCATGATGACAAGGACATCCACATATCTTACCACACTTCTCTGCTCCTCTTCTGTCCCCAGCTCCTAGCACAGATCTTGGTACATAGTAAATACTCAATAAATATTTGCTCAAATAATAAATATTGAGGTTCATATTCTTTTTTTTTTAATGTTTATTTATTTATTTTGAGAGAGAGAGAGAAAGAGAGAGAGTGAGAGAGCATGAGCAGAGTTAGAGGCAGAGAGAGAGGGAGAGAGAGACTCCCAAACAATCTCTGCAGTGTCAGTGCAAAGCCCAACGTGGGGCTCAACCTCAATCATGACCTGAGCCAAAATCAAGAGTCAGATGCCTAACCAACTGGGCCACTTAGGCATCCCTTGAGGTTCATACTCTTATGTGTGGAGTTGCTGGGCCACAAGAACATTTTATATTTTTTATATTTTTATGGATATTTTATATTTTATACATTTTATATTTTTATGGATATACCAAGGGTTTCTTCAAAATTATTCTACTACTGGCTTCTCCCACCAACCATGTGTGAAGGTGTCTAGGTACCTGACGTCACTTTTTAGATTTACCATTGAGACATAAAAAAAAATTATTTTTCTATGTTCTAAATATACTTTTTGCAAAATGATGTGAGTAGATGAACATTTTTCATCTGTTTTGACCATGTTATGTCTTTTCTTATGAAATGCCTATTCATGTCTCTGCCCCTTTTATTATCGAGTTGTTTATTTCTTAACCTTCATTTAAATTTTTTTAATGTTAAAGTAAGTGGCTTTTTTTCTGTCAACTGAGTTGTAAATGTTTTCCCCATATTTTAATTTTCCTTTTGCTGCAATTTATTTTGATACATAAGGTTAAAATTTGTATGTCATGAAATGTATCAATACTTCTTTTATGATTTACAGTTTTAGATTATATTTTAAAAGGCTGTCCATCGTAAGCTTATTTTCTCAAATCAACTATATTTTCTGTAGTGCCTTTATGAACTAAGTTTATATATTGATTCTCCAGAAGTATATAATAATGGCAGAAGTAGGGAATTTTACTAATCAAATATATTTTGGGACGGTTAATCATTTAAAATTACAGTTACCTTGAAAATAGTTATGGTTGTGTCAGTGGTGACAACTGAGTTCAACACAGCTTTATCTTGGGGAATTAAGTTTGTTGTTAGTTCAGATAATGGTATAGGGAACACCAACTGCTGCCTCCCAACCCCCAGCTGTTGTATCTCTTTATGGATCAATTGCTAAACTGTGGGTTTTTATCATGCATGCATTCTCTTAGATTTTAAGTCAGAAAACCTAATTCAAGATCTTTCTGTTTGTGTGATTTTAGGCAAATCTCTTTCCTTCTGAGTTTCAATTTCTTTTTTCTACAAAATGAGGATGTTAGATGATGATCTCCAAAATCTTTCCAGAAATAAAATCCTATAATCCTATAATGTCTTCCATCTCTGACTTCTCACACAATTTCACGTCTATAGATGCTCTAGATAATCGATAAATGGGGAGCCTGCTACCTCTGAAAATTATTTAAATTATACTCAACCCCTATATTTCTTATCCCCAGAGCTTTTGTTCTTGATCTTCCCTGTGTCTGAAAGGTTTTTCTTGTAATTATATGTTTATTTCCTGGCTTCTTTTCCTTCAGGTCTCTGACCAGATGCAACTCTGCCAGAGAAGACTTCGCTTAACTACTTTAATAAGATAGTAAACTCCATGGGGCGCCTGGGTAGCTCAGTCGGTTGAGCGGCCGACTTCAGCTCAGGTCATGATCTCATGGTTTGTGGGTTTGAGCCCCACGTCGGGTTCTGTGCCGACAGCTCAGAGCCTGGAGCCTGTTTCAGATTCTGTGTCTCCCTCTCTCTGACCCTCCCCTGTTCATGCTCTGTCTCTCCCTGTCTCAAAAATAAATAAAATGTTAAAAAAAAAAAAAAAGATAGCAAACTCTACCTCCAAACCATTATTCTTTTCACTTTATTCTGCTTAAATTTTTGTATAAAACTTTTACTACTTGACATATTATATATTTACATATTGTTGTATTCCAAAATAGTGCCTGTATCAATCAGTTTTTGCTGCAGCAACAAATGACCTCAATATTTCAGCGGCTTGCAACAATAAATGTTTATCCCTTGCTTATGTCACATGATGGCTGTGGGGAGGCTGCAGCTCTTCTGGGTTCTCCTGAGCATACCCAGGCTCAGCTAGTCTTGCTTCTACTTCAGGACTCAAATTGAAAAAACATTCCTTCTCTAGGATAAACTGCTCTTATGGTAAACTGCAGGAATACAAGGGGAGGCGGAGACAGATCAGGCAATCTCATTTAAAAATTCTGCTCTTGGGCACCTAGGTGGCTCAGTCAAAGTGGCTAACTCTTGATTTTGGCTCAGGTCATGATCTCATTGTTCTTGAGTATGAGCTCCTCATTGGGCTCTGTACTCACAGTGCTGAGACTGCTTCCGATCCTCTGCCTCCCTCTCTCTGCCCCTTCCCAACTTGTGCTCTCTCTCTCAAAAATAAATAAATATTAAAAAAAAATTTTTATTCTGCTCAGATATGATAGTCACATGTGCTTAAATTCCCAAGCACAAAGTCAAAGAGCCAAAGAGAATACATACTCCTTTCACAGGAATAGAGGCAAGTCACATGATGATTAGTGGAGATGTAATTAGATGCAACAATCCTATTATGACCAATAATCCCGTCCATCAAAAAAATATACATTCCATGATTTAGTTCCTTTTCTGTAGTATTCCTAAAGCCTAGAACAGTAGGCATTCAGCAAATACTATTTGAATCCATGAAAACACAATTCTGTCATCCTTCCAAGTTCTGCTTTTACTGCTAGAAAAAAGGCCCATTTAGCCTCACTCTCACAACCATGGCTTTGGTGTGGCAGAGAGAAAGATGAGATACACTGAATAATCTTTTATGGTCCTTGCTGGCCAGTGATCATAGGATAATGAAGAATACCTTCAGCTTTGTAATGAATGTCTATATTTTATTGGGCTATCTTAAACAATGTTTTTCTCACAAATTTCAGCACTAGTGTTGAAATGCTGCTCATTTAACATTGGGATCATGGTGGAATCTCAGGCCTGTAGGATTATTGCCGTGGCTAACTCTATTACCCCACCTGGCACTGAAACAGGGTGCTGTCGAAAAAAAACACCAGACGCCAAATAGAAGCGAGGCAAGATTTTATTCACGGCTGGGCCAAACCTGATCTCCTGATCTAAGGAGAAAAGTGCAGAGAATGGCCCCAAACAGAGGTAGCAGGGAGCTTATATGGATTTTAGCAAGTCAGAATACGTCATTATTTAACCAATTACAATTTACAGCATTTCATGGTAGCCAATTATATTGTGACATACAGATGTTAGTTTTGGCGGGAACCTATCAATTTAAAGTTCTTTGTCGCAAGAGGGTTTAAAATGACCAATCATAGACACCTAAGATACCATGGGGCAGTGAGTTCGTGACTTTTTACATGTTGGTCTTTGCCTAGGCAAAGGCAGAATCTTGGTAGAAGGGATGGGGAAGCGGTTTGCAACCTAAGTTATCCATTTAGCAAGCAGGCGAAGTTACAGAAACGAGATAGGACAGTAATTTCCGATAACCCTAATAGGGAACTACCTAAGCTTTTATCTCAATTATTCATGAAAGGTGAGTTTAAGCCGAACTTATACACAATAAGATTTCTGATATTTTATAAGTTGACCTATTACAGGCACCTCTTCCTCCCAGCACTGACTGCTCCTGAGGCAGGGTGGAAAGCAATCAGCCTGAGAAGACTGCTCTTCTCTCCCTCGGTGAGGTAAAGCATCTTTTTGAGTGATAAGTTATTTCATGGAGGGAGTTCAAACTGAAATACATAGAATACTGAAATAATTATGTTGCCTTTTCCCTAAGCCACAAGCCTGGATATCAGTAGTGGCTAGGAGCTTGTGTTCTGGAGTCAGACTGGGTTTAAACTGGTGCATTTTCACCCTGATGTTTACAGCAGCATTATCTATAATAGCCAAATTATAGAAAGACCCCAAATGTTCATTGATTAATGAGTGGATAATGAAGATGTGATATATGTATGTGTACACACACACACACACACACAATGGAATGATATCAGCCATAAAAAAGAATGAAATCTTGCCATTTGCAACAATGTGGATGGAGTTAGAGAGTACTATGCTAAGCAAAGTAAGTCAGTCAGAAAAAGACAAATACTATATGATTTCACTCATATGTGGAATTTAAGAAACAAAATAAATTATCATGAGGAAAAAAAGAGAGAGGAAAACCAAGAAACAGACTCAACTATGGAGAACAAACTAATGGTTACCAGAAGGGAAGTGGGTGGGGGGATGGGTAAATAGGTGATGGGGATTAAGGAGTGCCTTTGTTGTAATGAGCACAGGGTGTTGTATGTAAGTGTTGAATCATTGTATTGTACACCTGAAACTAATATTACATTGTATGTTAACTAACTTGAATTTAAATAAAAACTTAAAAAAAATAAACTGGTGCATTTTCTAGCTGTTTGACTTTGGGTTTGTTACTTCCCTCTGTAAGCCTCGGTTTTTAAATCTATAAACTTGCAATAATAATGGTACCACGGGTAGGGGGTTAGCACCTGGGTGGCTCAGTTGGTTAAGGGACTGACTTTGGCTCAGGTAATGATCTCACAGTTTATAGGATCAAGCCCCACTTGGGGCTCTGCACTGACAGTGCATAGCTTGCTTGGGATTCTCTCTCTTTCTCGCTCTCTGCCACCCCCTCACACTTGCAGGTGCTCGTGTGCTCTCTCTCTCTCAAAATAAATATCTAAATTTTTAAAAAATTAAAAAAAAATAAAAAATCCAGTGGTACCAGGGGCCAGGGATTTGAAGGATAAGAAAAAGAATAATTAGATAAGCTGCCAGACTTAAAATATGAACAACCATTATTACCAAGAATATGAGAGATGCAAACCTTGGTTCTCATGTGTCATCATGAGAATTTTAAAAGTGATTTTTTAGAGTGTTTAGCATAATACTGGCACACAGTGAGCACTTAATAAATAACATCTGTTATTTCCCATAATACTTGAATATGTATTGACTTATAGTCACAACATTACCCCATGAGGAAAAGAGAAGTAAAATAATATGCTTAATGCTACACATTCAGGAATGGAACTCAGGTTTCTTTATTATCATTCCTCTGTTCTCTAGATACAAACAGAAGAACAGACAGAATTATATTAAAACATTATCCAGTTCCTATTTATTAATCTTTAGTGTGAGGCTTCCATTCTCTGGGGTTATTTTCCAGAGTAGATCTACTGGAACAGTGGTTTCTGAGGCAGGTTAAAAGTCGTTCCAAGGGAAAGGGTCTGTGACTGAACAAGTTTAAAGCTGGATTTAAAAAGTTAAGCAGTTTCGGGGCACCCTGCTGGCTCAGTTGGTTGAGCGTCCGACTTCAGCCCAGGTCATGATCACACAGTTCATGAGTCCGAGCCCCGTGTCGGGCTCTGTGCTGACAGCTCAGAGCCTGGAGCCTGCTTCAAATTCTGTGTCTCCCTCTCTCTCTGCCCCATCCCCACTCATGCTCTGTCTCTGTCTTAAAAATAAATAAAACATTAAAAAATATTTTTTAAATAAATAAATAAAAAGTTAAGCAGTTTCCATTTTTCCAGAGCCTTTAGTCTGCTAATGTTCATTTTCAATCTCCAAGAGGAAATTACAGAATACAGTATTTCCCATTTTTACTTGACCACAAAATCCTGTCTCCCCCATCCTTGCTCTGCAAGGAGAGAGCCTTCTGTAGGACACTTTGTGAAACACTCTAAGGGCAGCTTAAAACAGAAGCCAACACAACACAGATGCAGAAAAGCACAGAGGACATACTGGTGACTGGATGTACAAAATAAGTGCAAAAATGAATAAGTAAATAAAAAGTCTATTGACTCCATGGAAAACTAGAGAAAATTAGGGCATTTGTAGAGTGGCAGGTTGGATGATGCGTATGATAAGATTGAGTGGAACCAAGAGAATGCTAACTTCATTCCATGTGGCTTTAACATTGGACAACAACGTCATCCATTCCCAATGACAAAGACTGTTTTTCCTAGGTTTGCATCTCTCATGTTCTTGGTAATAATGATTGTTCATATCTTAAGTCTGGCTGCTTATCTAATTTTTCTTTTTCCTATCCTTCAAATTCTTTTAGCCCCTGGTATTTTGCCCTTACAATTGAATTAGTTCAATGCTCTGATGTTACAGAAACCAGACTCTATTTGGAGTTCTAGATCCAGTGTCATTGACGACCTAATGGAGATTCCCCGAGGACACACTCACTGCCTAATGAAGCTTGGGCTTCTGAATACATGACAGAAAGCTGATGCAGATTTAATTCTTTTCCTAGTTTCAGTTTCTTTGATATAATATTCTCATGTTGTTTATAAAAGAAATTAAGGATTTGTAAGCAGCTAGATGCCCAAAAGTATGAAATGTCTTGTTATTTTTAAGTCTATCAACAGTAAAAGCCTTTTTAACCTTTGAGATTGCACTATTTTTCTTGATTCTATCAACATCCCGTGAAGTAGTCTGTAAAATCATGATTAGAGATAGAGACACGTCCATGATCATTACATCTTCAGACTCTCTTCTCCTAATGACTGCAGGAGAAAGTTATTGTTTTCTTTATTAATGGGCATTTCTTTCAGGTTTTATACTGTTGAGTATCACAGTGTCACAACCCCCTAAGAGAACTAAGTATGAGTGCCACTGTGAGCCAGGCATATGCCATTTTCCAACTAAGAAGAGTGAATTTGCACAGTGTTTGCAAGCAGGATATTTATGGTAGGTCACAAGCAGAAGTGGTTAACTGACTCCAGATTATATCTCCAGCCTAAAATCTGCTCCAAACTTCATACCCATTTACCCAACTCTCTGCTGGATATTTCTATTCAGATGTCCAGAAGTCACCTCAAACACACATCAAATATTTTAACTCAACAGCCCTCTCTCCCCCATCCTCTCCTCATGTAGTCATGGTTTTAGCATGCACCTTCGAGTCTTGACGTCTCTGTCTCCCTTACCCCAATATCAGATTAACCACCCATTTCCATTGCTTTTACTTAAACTTTTCTCTGGTCTGTTCTTGTCCATCCTTTTACTCACTGCCCACATCATGTGTAACCTCAACCACTACTTAGAAATTAATCTCACTGCCTTCATTCTTGTCCTTTTCAAATGTTCCACACACTCTTAATGCTAGAGGGATTTATTTGAAAACAAATTGGATCATATAATTAACCTGTTGGAAAGTCTTGATTGACTCTTTGACATCTAATAGGATAAAGTCCCAGACCATTGAAAGGCTCTCAAGATCCTTTGTGTGTGGCTTGAGTTGCCTCTGATTTCTCCTCCTTCTGCTCCTTGCCCAGTGATTATTGTCCCAGCAGCCCTGAAATACATGTATTTTGTCATATATGCCATGTATATGCCATGTTGTTTCTTACCTCCATGCTAGTCTTTGTTTATGACTTCCTTTCTGCTCATAACATAACTCCATGCTTATCACTTCTTTTCATTTGCCTCTTTTTTTTTTTTTTTTAAGACTCCACCATTTAAAAAATCTATTCAGGTATTGTGAGCTCTAGAAATCTTCCCTGACGCCTCTCTTCCCCAAGTCCACTCAGATCAAATTGGGCTTTGCTCCTGATTACCGTTATGATTATCTGTGAAATAACTGTGCTTGCCATGTTGTTCAATAGTTATCTGATATGTGTCAGTCTCTCCCACTGAACTGAATTATTTTAGGTAGGGACTGAGTCTGAAAATATTTTTGTTTCTCAACACGTGGCACAGTACTTGACAGAAAGTAGGCACTCCATGAACATCTGCTAGAATAAATAATATTCAAAGACATCAGACACTTTCAGAAAATGTTTCTGTAAATCTATATGAAAAACCATTTATTGGCAACATGAGTTACAAAAAAATAGTGTCCAACTGGAAGACAGATGATATGTGGGCATTTTTGGGAAGGAATTTAACAATTTATATGACATTGGAAAAGTTCCAGATTTGTCTGATGAATCTCTCTGTACAAAAAAACCAGATTATAATATTTCTACCTATGCATAGGAAGTTCCTGAGCATTGGTAAGAGACCACTGGTTAAATGGTCTGTGCATCTGGAATAAAGTTGCAAATACCTCCTTCTGTCTGCTTCCATCAACTTGGGCACCAGGTAAAGAAGGGAAAGAAGCCTTTTCTACTTTTCCTCATTCTCCCCCACCCTCCACCAGCAAGTGTACCTCTTTCAGAAAGGGGGAACAGAGGATTTGCATTTCTCTCACAGTCCAAGCCATTAAATGTTCTTGCCTCTGAGTATCCTAGTTGTATGTAAGTGACAGTTTGGGGACATTTTTCTGACAAGGAGAGAATAAGACCCCTTTTATGTAAATGTTACTCATGCTCTAAAATGTCATACTGTCCTTTTAACTGTTAACTTCTTTTTTATCTGTGGTTTATTATCCCCTTTGAAGAAGCATTTATTAAGCTCTTGCTGTGCCTCCAGCTCTGTGGAAGATACAGAGGAAATGCAGGGCTCAGCTTTGTCCTCAAGGACACTTGAGGTGGGGAGAAAACAGAAACAAGCAAGTTGACCAAACACCATTGGATGTAATCAGGCATGTAGGGCTCTCCCTTGGTCCCTGTCATTGGAATTGCAATCTTTTCCTTCGCTCTGCTAAACTCTTGAACCTCAAGCACTGACGTACAAAAGAAGAATGAGGGGCAAATTGCTGTTGCTATGTTTCTGTGTTTAAGTAATAATTATAGAAAATTCTAACTGTTGTGTTCCACCACCACCCCCCCCCCGATTTGTTTATATCAAAGTAGGGCTGCAATTCTCAAAGGCATACATGTATGACTCCTTGTCCCACCTCAGAACACAGCAAGTATTTATTAGTCTGCTCTGACTTAGCACTAGAGATGCCTGTTGCTTCTGTCAAAGGCTCATCTTTATAATGCATTTATCATTTGCCTTTGTACAGCTTTGTGCAAAGCTTTGTCTTTGCACAGCTTATTACTAAGATGCTGCTGATGCTTTTTTTAATGACCTCTGGTGTTCACTATGAGAATTAGGCTGTTGGAGTAACCTCCTCTGTGCCTCTTATTTACTTCTCTTAGATCGATTCTCCACTTTATCCAGTTGATATCTTCTAGATCCACGTTGCCTCCTGCCCATACACCTTCAGTGGCTCCCCATACTTCACAATGTCAAGTCCTCAGGCTGGCTGCCACAGTGACTTTGTCCAGGCCCCACCTGCTTGTGGGACCTCATTTCCATCTCGCTGCTCCCCAATTCCATGCATTCTCAGCCCCAATGGTTCTGAAAACCTGCTCAGCCCTTCACAGATGCCCTTACTTTGCTTCTATCGTTCCCTTCCCCAAAAGTGGCCTCCCTCTTGCTCACAGGACAGCACAGTGGATAAAGACACTGGGCTTTGCATAGATGCAGGGTGATCTCAGTTCTGCTTCCTCAAACTCATGTAAATTTGGGCAAGGCATTAAGTAATCTGTGCTTTAATATTCTCATGGAAAATGAAGACCACAATAGCTTCCTTGTAGCATTAGGAAGATTAAAGGAAATATATACAATTAGATCCCATGAAATCTTTCCAAAGTAGCCTTTACTGAGTGTTGCTCTTCTTTCCTCTGAACTGCATACATCACTTATTCAGTCAATGGATATTGAGTGGGCACCTGCTGTATGTGAGCACTAGACCAACAAGATGTGTTCATTTTGCTGTATTTTGGCACCCTGTTGATTCTTCACATGGTATTTATAAAATATTGTGCAAATTTAAAAAAATACCATGCTACAGTGGAGATCAAGGTACATCTATTCTTTCTTATCCATTACTGACCTTCAATTCAACTCTAAGTTCTTTGAGGACGGAGGCTTTGTCTTACTCATATTTGTATTCTTCCAGAGTACTTATGATAGTGTCAAGAACTCCAGAACTACTGGCTGAAACTTGATTTTGTTTACCTAAATTTTAATTTCTGTAAACTATTAGAGAAATTTAAAAAAAAAACAACTGGGGTACTTGGGTGGCTCAGTTGGCTGAGCGTCTGACTCTTGATTTCAGCTTGGGTCATGATCTCAGGGTCATAAGATCAAGCCCTGTGTTGAGCTCCATGCTGAGTATGGAGCCTGCTTGGGATTCTCTCTCTCTCTCTCTCTCTCTCTCTCTCTATTTGTCCTTCTCCTGCTCATGTGCTCTCTCACTCTCTGAAAAAAATAAAATAAATTTTAAAAATTAAATGGGTTGATCAAATTATTCCAGTCGCAAAGAACTGTAACATTAGAATCAGGATTAAAAGTTAGTCTCTGGGGCCTGGATGCCTGATTTAAAATCTTAGCTCCACCTGTTTCAGATTCTGTGTCTCCCTCTCTCTGTGGCCCTCCCCCGTTCATGCTCTGTCTCTCTCTGTCTCAAAAATAAATAAACGTTAAAAAAAAAATTTTAAATCTTAGCTCCAACATTTGCTTGCTGGATAACCTTGTGCAAACTACTTACTATTTCTGTGACTCAGGTGAGCTATAACAACAATGCCCATCTCATAGGGGTGCTATGAGAATTGAATGAGTTGGTATATGTAAATTCACTTAGAGAAATGCCTGTCATATGATAAAAACAGTGTTAGGATTATTATTAACATTTGGGTTGCTTCTGTGTTGCTAGTTGAAACACAAAAGACTTCATCCTAAGGCTCAGCTATGAACAGCTGAAATGGTTTAAGAGTATAATTAGCCCTTTAGTTTTTCCTCCTCTGCTATTTTTTTGTGTGAATCTGGATCTCTCCATAGACTTTTTTCCATTTCTTTGGATAACCCACATCCCTACCACTCGTTCTGAAGAAAGTACAATTAGCTTTAGAACTGTGCTACTTACAATTAGAAAATTCCATTCCCTGCTTAGGGCTATCTCGACCTCCTCCTTTATTATGGTCCAGATTTCATAGTGTCCGGCAGGTGGGCCTGGCAGTTATGTTTGTCTCCTTTTAGAAGAGTGTGCACAAAAAGAACTATTTGATTGTTGATTTTGGCCAAGGCCCCGAGGCAAATAATAGCATGCTGCAAAGTGAAGCACTCAGCCACCAGAAGGACTTACAAAGGGGGTGTGGTCAAAAAAACAGTATTTTTCAACCCCTAGCTGGACACCCACTGTTAGCCTTTAAAAAATTTAGAAAGGATGATAAAAAAGGCTTTAGAGATAGGAGAGAATTTGAGGAGAGAATCGTTAGTTTTGCCACCTAGCCCCCTAGTAAGCATAAGGAAGGAGAACCTATCCCTTACTCTAAGACAAGGGAAAGGAGGTTCCACAGGCCCTCTGAGATCCTCTGGAACTTGATCCACCAGGGACTTCTGTCTGACTCACACCTTAAGAACTCTAAAGGGAGTAGGGCTCTGGCAGGCCACTCTAAGAGCAGGGCACATGAATGAGAGAATTGCATTGGTACAACATAAGGCACCAGAGCCTGTTGGAGCCAGAGATGTTTGAGTGACTCCGTGGGCCAGATGTGGGACCTTAGTCCTAGACCTAGTTCAAGACACCTGCCTATGAGGTGAGAAGGCCTTACCAGGCAGGAGCTGTAGGGGTACTAGAGGACACACAGTGCCGAGGAAGGACATTAGTAGAGGAGAGATTCATTTTTTTTTTAATCAAGAGAGTGGTAGACAAGAGATTTTCAGAAATGTTGTGACCCAGGGCTGCCTGGGTGGCTCAGTCAGTTGAGCGTCTGACTTTGGCTCAGGTCATAATCTCACTGTCCCTGACTTCGGACTCCATGTCAGGCTCTGTGTTGACAGCTCAGAGCCTGGAGCCTGCTTCAGATTCTGTGTTTCCCTCTCTCTCTTTCCCTTCCCCACTCGCGCTCTCTCTTTCTCTCTCAAAAATAGAAAGACATTAAAAAGATTAAAAAAAGAAATGTTGTGATGTCAAACTGGATCCCTGAAAGCACCCTCTGAGATTGAGTTGGTTTTAAATACTTGCCAGGACCAGGGAGTACCTGCCCCAGGCAGGACTAGTCTACTCATATCTTTGTTGACCAAGTATTCTTCTCTTTCTCCTTTGCTCTAACCATCAAGGCAGAAAACATGGAGAGTGAGAAGAGGAAAGAGGAGAGAAAACCAAGGCAAAGATGGAGAGAAGAAGGTCTTCTTAACCTTGATCATTGTAGGTACCTCCTTGCACCTGGCTTAAATTTGCCAGAGGGCAGAAAATTTAACTTTGGATGAAGATCGACCTTTTCACTAAACTGAGGTAAAGAAATTAATTACCGAAATGAGATAGTTTCTTTTTTGTTTCACTAAAGGTATCAGAGAACTTTTAATTATCTGAGAATGACCAGAAGACCCATGGGATCTGTCTGCATTCTCATGCAAGCAGACACGGAGGAACTTGGCCTCAGGAGTGAACAGCAAAGACACCAGCAGAGATGCTTTCAGATTAAGCACTTGAGTTCCACTTGTAAAATGTTAAGATTACATTTGCTTTATTGAAGATAAATTTTTCCCTCTTTTTTTTTAATTCTACTTTTTGATGACTTTTGAGGTAAGGGATCAAAATAAAAACGTCTTTACCAACTTTAAGGAGAGGATTCCTAATCAGTATGTGAAAGAATAATGTGATTAAACATTTGTCTAATCATCTTCAGCAAAGGAGAAAGTATAAAAGAATTTTAATAAAGGATTTTGGTTTTTAGGTTAAGGTACAGCTATTCACTATCAGTTGAATTATATAAAAGACTAAAATTTAATTTCATTCTTTCTTTAAACTTTAGAATAGATTTAAATTTACAGAAAAGTTGCATACATAGTACTGATTCCCCACACCCTGTTTAATCTATTGTTAATATTTTATGTTAATATGGAACATTAGTCACAATTAATGAAACATTATTCATGGACCACAATTAATGAACATAATGTTGTTAACTGAAGTCCATATTTTCAATATTTTAACTAAAGACCTTCATTTTTATCTGATATTCTTTTCTGATTCAGGATCCCCCCCCCCCCCCTCAGGATATCGCATTATATTTGTGGTCATGTCTACTTAGGTTCCTCTTGGCTTTGACAGTTTCACAGATTCTCCTTGTTTTTGATGACTGTGACACTTTTGAAGAATACTGGTCAAGTATTTTATAGAATGTCCCTCAACTGAGATTTTTCTGATATTTGTCTTATAATTAGATTTGGTATTATAAGTTTCTGGAAGGAAGACACAGAGAGGTGTAGTGCTATTCTCATAGTATCATAGCAAGGATGTATAGTATCTGTATGACTTATCACTATTAATGTTAACTTTGATCACCTGACTGAGGTTGTGTTTTTCAGCTTTGTATCATTTAAATTATTCTTCCCCGCCTCCCTTCCATGCTGTACTCTTTGGAAGGACGTCACTACACTTAATCAAGTGGGGAGTTAGGCTTTACCTCCTTGAAGGCATAGTAGCTACATGGATTCTTCACTAGAGGTTTTTCTGTTCTCACCATTTATATTGATATGGACTCAAGGGTGTTGTTGACTTTATGTTTTGAGTTATAATCTAATACTAAGTTGTTTATTTTGTTGTAAACTGTTTCAGCTTTTTTTTTTTTTTAGTTTTTTTTTCAACATTTATTTATTTATTTATTTGAGAGACAGAGAGAGACCGAGCATGAGCAAGAGAGGGGCAGAGAGGGAGACACAGAATCTGAAGCTGTCAGCACAGAGCCCAACGCAGGGCTCCAATTCACAAACTGCCAGATCATGACCTGAGCTGAAGTCAGAGGCTCAACCTACTGAGCCACCCAGGTGCCCCTTAAACTGTTTCAGGTTTGACCATGAGGAACTTTTTCAGCTGGCTCTCATGTCCCTTTGAAGTACCCCCATCATTGTGGAGTTTTTATTTCTGAGAAGTTCCTGATTTTCTGGTACTACAAGGTGCTCCAGGCTCACATTTATATTTCCTGCTCCAACCCTAGAATTATCCATTTCTTCAAGGATCCCTGGATCTTCAATTAGGAAATGGTATTAGAAACCAGGATCTGGGTACTAGGTGTGCTTGTTGCTCCTTAGATATTTGTTTTTTTTCTTTAAATACATATTTGACATTAATTCAAAAAATATTTCTTGAATGCCTACTCAGTATTGCACATTTGGAGAAATAGAATTTGAGATTTTCTGACTACTGCCTACACAGCTGGTATTGAAATCAGCAAAACCTATTTAACCCCTTCTCATTTTCCAAGGAAAAATATGCTAAGTGATAGGAGAGAAGTTGAAAGGGAAAAAATAAACAAATTTTGGTAAACTCTTTGCCTATAACATATACATGTGGCTTATTATTTACTTTATAAGAAAATAACATGAAATTACACATATAGTCTTTGTTATAAAACTTAATTGAAAAACAACCACTTTTATTAACTACGTGAATGTTGTGTATTAAGTGCTAGCATATGTATTCACATATCTAGCATATTGTGCATTATTTTAATGGCTATGTCACATGTAGCAAATCAATACACGAAGCACATTAAGTGGGAAGGAAGGGAGTCACCTGAACATTGTGTTCCACATGCATGGATCTGCCATAAACAGGAGTGCTGCATTTGAGTGACACTTGTACTTTAGTAGAAGAATGTGAAACTAGAATCTTTTTGTATTTTTTTATTATTTGAGAGACAGAGAGAGAGAGAGAGAGAGAGAGAGAAAGCACTTGGGGGAGGGGCAGAAAGAAAGGGGGAGACAGAGAATCCCAAGCAGGCTCCATGCTATCAGCATGGATCCCAGTGTGAGGCTCAGTCTCATGAACCATGAGATCATGACGTGAGCTGAAATCAAGAGGTGATTGCTTAACCAACTGAGCCACCCAGGCATTCCACACTGGAGTCTTAAGTAAACTCTGATAAGCTCTAATTGTAGTTTATATACATTGTAATGACCCTTGATAACTAACTTAGGTTAGTAATGTGACAATAAAAATTTCTGCTCTCTATAAACCCGAGTGCAGTTTTCCAGAATACTTTGGGCTTGAGTAGAACAATACAAACTACTAACATTTGTTGAGCGTTGTATGTGTCAGGCATATTTTAAGAACTTAATGTCTATTAATTTATTTAACTTCACTGTAATAGTCTTATGTAGTAAGTACTCTTATTTCTATTCTACCACTGAGGAATCTAAATCATAAAGCAGTTAAGGTTACTTGTCCAAGGTCACATAGATAAAAGTGGCAGTGCCAGCCTCTATATCCCCCCCTCATGTGTCTCTCCATGCAGGTAAATGAATTGCTGTGCATGTGGTGGGGGAGGCACACAGCGAACATGGAGGCTACATGGGCAAAGGGGCCGACAGAGCCATCCATGTTGGCATGTGTTAGAAAGGGACTTGGCTATAGTGTCCACAGTATAAACTCCCCTTTGTCTCTGGTACAAAAAAATCTGTCAAGTACACATCCTCACTAAAGTTTGTGTATAAAGAGCATTTTTTTGTGTTTGCAGGATTCAAAGATGCATTAAGTTTCATATGTAGGTCAATGCAGTGAAGTACAGATATATTTTATAAGGATGCAGAAGCCCACGGGATAAGGAAATCAGCACCAGCAAGATGCTCAAATTTTGGGAAGTCCTAGAAATCCTCCAGACTCTAAACTTGGGACTTTGATAAAATTCAATTCTTGATCTCAAGATTCATAGAGATATATTTAGCTTTCAGTCTGTGGATGCATATACCATGTGCATAAAAAGCTTGCCAGTATGGGTGAGTTCATGACCCTTCACAGCAGATATTTTCACAATTTGGCTTTAGACTGTATTTCATAATTCCTGATGTTACCAATTTAGAGCCAGGAGGTGGTGAAGAAGACTTTGTTCCATCTTTCAAGGAACTTACAGTCCAGAGGAGATGAGCAAACAACGAGTAATGGTTCTCCAGTGTGTAAGTACTGACTGTCATGAGCAGAGGGGTGATGGGAATACTAAGAGAGGCACCTATCTCAGAAATAAAGAAGGTTTCTCAGAGGAAAAGATGCCTATTGAGGATGAAAAGCTCAGAAGGAGCTGGGCAAAGGGAAAGTTAGGAGAAAAAAAGAGGAAAGCAACTGGGGGAGAGGGAAAGGGGCTAATGCCTTGGAAACATGTGCTTGTAACAGCACATGCAAAGGCCCAGGGAGGAGGCAGGCCATGGAGCAGTCAGGGAACGAGCAGCAGTGCACCATGGAAAGTGATGATTGGTGCAGCTGCAGAAGTCAGACCTTGAAGGGCATTACCTGACTTGAGACATTTGAAATTTGTTCCAGCCCAAAAGCCAAGATAATGACATGTTGAAAATAACAGTGACATGATCTAAATTGCAGTCCAGAGGTCTCTCTGGGTGCAGGGCTGAGAGTTGGTGGGCAGGGGCACAAGAGAAGAAGCAAGGAAGCCCCCAGGAGACTGATGCAGCAATTGGACAAGAGGGGGTGATGGCCTGGACTACCACAGTCATGATGGGAAGAGAAGAAAAGTGGTAGATTGAGGAGATATTTTGGCTATAAAATTGACAGAGCTTAATCATGTCTGGGAAGGATGCAAAGAAATGGAAGAATCAAGGATGACCTCAAGTTTCTGACTTGTTTCAGGGCTGAAATTGTTCATCACTTAGCACAGAATCACTGTCTATTTTTGCTTTGGAGCAGATACATTTCTTCCGTTACTTTATTTGCCCTATATATGTCAAAGAGTAACCAATCATGATCAGTTACTTTGTAAAAAATGAATCTTATATTCACATAATGTCTTGGCTAAATAAAAACTGATTTTTTGTAAGGGATGAATGGAAAGAATCCCCCCCCCCCAAATAATATTCCCTATGAAAGAATAACAAAACAATCATAAATAAAGGAAATAATCATGTTGATGATACATTTGAATATTAGTATATTTCAAAGATACATCCTTGGAACACACAATTACTTTTAGAGAAAACAAAAGTCAAGGGAGAGAGGTATTTGTTTTCCAACATCTTTGCGCCAAAGAAAACTGATAACACTGTACTGTGCATGATGAACAAACTGGAGGACAAGATCTGAGTGGACTAACCCTTTTTATTTGCCCCTTAAAATGTGATTCTGTAGAGTCCCCAGGGATGCTGAGCCCTGTGAATAGCATTTCCAGGAGGTTGCTGATTGTGATCTCAGAAGCTCTGAGCACTCTCCGAGAATGCTCATATTAGCTAAATAAATTCTGAATAGTATTGGTGGGAAGATCAGAGAAAAACATCTGAAGGAAATCATGGTGAACATATTGATTGATCAGTTTCCAGGACTGTTTTCTAATTACTCTTCCTGAGAAGAACAGAAGATGAAGAATCTCAAGGGAGACACCCCAGTGAGAACTTGCAAGGAGATGGGATAAAGTAGTTCTTGAAGCAAGCAACAGATCACCAGAATGACCTGGAGAGAAACTGTTCATTGGACTGAATCGTGGAATTTTAAATTGAGCCAAATTTAGTGTGTGAAAATCATTGAATTTGGAACACTGCCAAGGGTTAATTCTAGTCAGAGTGTTTAAAATGTTCTTTTCTGAAATAAATGAAACACTCTCACTTGTCCATGTTGAGGGCTGAGCATGTCCGAAACATCAAAAAATTTTAAATGTCTTAAAAGTTCCTGGTAAACTTATTTAGGTTGTCTCACTTAGTTAAGTATTTTCCCAGGTAGCAAGATGGTATTCTAGAAAAGGTCCTCTCTCAGGAGTCAGGAGCCCTGAGTTGTACTTTTGTTACTGGCACCATCTTGATCATTCACTCACCTCCCTGGGCTTCCATATCCTTGTCTATGAAATGAAAAGTTTGGATAGGGCCATCTCTAAAGTCTTCTGAAGCTCCAAAATTCTGAAGCTAGAGTCTATCTGAATAAATGACCTTTCTATGTGTTTTACCCATGAGAGGACAAGAGTATATACATGGATATGGATTCAGGCAGATCCAAATCTGGGCTCTACCATCTACCAGCTGGTGAGCTTGGGAAAGTTATTTAACCCCCCTTAACTTTGATGAATTCCTTTCAAAAATAGACACACTTCCTTTCATAGGGTTGTAAATAAAAATCAAATGAGGTAATGTTTATAAACCTGGCATAGTTCTTTTAAATTTTTGTAATGTTTATTTATTTACATGAGAGAGAGGGAGGGAGGGAGGGAGAGAGAGAGAAGGAGAGAGGGAGAGAGAGAAGGAGAGAGGGAGAGAGAGAAGGAGAGAGAGAGGATGAGCAGGGGAGGGGCAGAGAGAGGGGAAGACATAGAATCCAAAGCAGGCTCCAGGCTCTGAGCTGTCAGCACAGAGCCCTACATGGGGCTCAAACTCACAAGCTATGAGATCATGACCTGAGCTGAAGTCAGATGCTTAACTGACTGAGCCATCCAGGCACCCCAAACCTAACACAGTCTTAAATATTTGACCTTTTTAAATAGGGGGTGTCTTAGTCATTCTTGTTCTTTCATGTGATGATAATGAAATGGTGGCAGGCAAAAAAAAAAAAAAAAAAAAAAAAGACAGAAAAAAGGAGGATTTACCAGATTAAGTTTCCAAAGTTGGAAGCCATCACCACATGGTTCCTTGGTACTCTAGAAGTGTTAAAGCACCTTGAGCCTTGGGATTTCTGAGTTGGGCTTTACAGAAATCCTCTTTTTCTCTCTGGGCTTGATGGTTCAATTCTGAAACCCCAGTACACTGGGCTAAACACCACAGAAAGGAGAGTTTGTGTTTGCTCAGCTGAACTCATCACTTCTACCTTAGCAACTCTGTATCTGGAACTTTTTCATTTCTTTCATTGGCAGCTGGGGAAACAAGAGAATGATCGCAACCCTAGACTGCTGTCATCTGCAAAGTTTATTCCCTGGGTAAGAGTTATTCATAAGACAGGAGCACTGTGGGGCCATTCTGATTTACAGCCTGCTCACTCAGAAACCTGGTTTAGTCACTCCTTCCTGCTCACTGAGACTCCACTAATAGATTTTCCTCTGCCTGGTTTCTTTGGGTACTCTGGCAGGAAGAGGAGACCGCTAAACTGTTAAGAGAATCTTCAATAAAACTGATGTTAAGATCTCTTGACAGAGAGTACCATATACTCTACATATGTTCTGCATGTGCACATGCACATACACATTTGTGTGTAGGTGTGTGGGTTCACATGCATGCACACCACTGATGCTCCTGGTGATGCTTTGTATGGATGGAGAATGAGCAGCTCCTGCCTCTGGCTGGCTATTATTTACTTGCACAAAGATCTTTCATCAACACTGGGAAATGACTACCTACATGGTGATTTACTGTGTGTGATCAAGTGTAGAACTTTCCTTAGTTGGTGCAGTCTTCTGTGTAATTCTCATTCCCATCCTTCCCAAACCTCTCCTCTCTTTCAGAGCCTGAATCCTGTATTTATTATATTATTTTCATGCTTTCACAGTTTTATTGAACCTGTGCCTTTCAAAGTATTCTGCATTTTAATACTTTTGGAAGGAAATGAAGTATCAATCACACACACACAAAATGTAAATTTGAGAGGAAGATTGGGTCCTTTGGCATAGGACTAAAGTTAATTTTTTTCAACATACAAATGATACACAATGCCAATTATTGGATTGACTGCAGAAGCAGAAGCTTTACAAGGGTAAACGTTCCCTCATGTAAAAGCAAACAGGATACAGAAAATGTCAGGTGTGGTGACCTAATTAAGGAAGCTATTAGCATCCTAATAAACAGCATTGATCATATTGTTGCTCAGGGAGTTAGTTTTTCTTTGCATTTTGGTTTGTGTAGAAAATAGGGCTTTTCTTTAAGAGGTACTGTTATAATCTAAGCCAAAAGATGTCAAATGTAACTTATCAGAGGAAAAGTAGAAGGAAACTGTCATGATAGTTTTTTTATCACCTTTATTGTTTTTAATTTGCCTTCCAATATTCAAAAATTAATTTGTAAATAGTTATTGGAAATGTTTAACATCCATTATATTTGTTAAAACTATTTTTCTTTTTCATGCTCATTAGAGGGGAGTGGGACTTTGGAAAAGCCCACATCTGAGTGAAAACTAAAGATATATTGTGAACTTAATCCATTTACTTTAACACAAAATGGTAGGCACTTCTAAATGATATTCAGGTTCCCTGCTCAAAATGTCAGTTTGAGCACAGGGGTCTATCCTCCTCTCCCACCTTCTAAACCCCACCCCAAATTCCATTAAAATGACAGGAGGATACATTTATAAAAGAATAAATCCATAATAACACTGTAAAACAGAAATGCCATGAATGGACTGGACATCTTGACACATTTCAGCTGATTTAGAATTGATGGAGAAATACCTACAGAGAATAAGCACAGAGAATAAGAATAGCACAAGACATCAGAAATTTTGTGGCAAGCAACAAAGCTTTATATTGCCTGAATTAAGTCCAGACTTCAAAAAAAGAGAAAAAATAAAGAAGGGGAGGGGGGAAGGAAAGAATGGAATAAGTTACTGCACTCAAGACTGAAATAATAAAGCACTCCACTACCAGAATTAGGTCTCCCTGTCCCGCTGCCTGACTTTGGCAATTATGGAAATCCTAGCCTGCTTTTCTGTTGCCCATTATTTAGCCTTGAAGAAAACCTGCTCATCAAAATGCCCTAAGCCATCACACAAAGCCTATGGTGAGCCCACCTAGTCAAAAGAAGGATCGTTAAGAAAATAGATTTACATGAGAAAGAATGAAATATGTCCTTTTGTAGCAACGTGGATGGAACTGGAGAGTGTTATGCTAAGTGAAATAAGTCATACAGAGAAAGACACATACCATATGTTTTCACTCTTATGTGGATCCTGAGAAACTTAACAGAAGACCATGGGGGAGGGGAAGGAAAAAAAAAAGAGGTTAGAGAGGGAGGGAGCCAAAACATAAGAGACTCTTAAAAACTGAGAACAAACTGAGGGTTGATGGGGGGTGGGAGGGAGGGGAGGGTGGGTGATGGGCATTGAGGAGGGCACCTGTTGGAATGAGCACTGGGTGTTGTATGGAAACCAATTTGACAATAATTTTCATATTTTAAAAAAACACAAAAAAAGAAAGAGAGAAAGAAAGAAAATAGATTTACCTGTCTCTGAAAAAACATTTTCCAGCCATTCAGACCAAGCAGAGTTCTTCATTCAACATGATTTAATCACCAGGGATCTCCAGACCTTAAAAGGAATTATTAGCATGAAAAAGGAAGCTCCAAGGTGAACAAATAGAACAACTGTCCTTGGAGAAAGCAAAGATAACTCAGGTGTCAGAAGTGAACATTTTTTTATAGTTTTTTTAAAAAAATTTTAATGTTTATTTACTTTTGAGAGAGAGAGACAGAGCATGAGAAAGGCAGAGAGAGAGGGAGATACAGAATCCGAAGCAGGTTCCAGGCTCTGAGCTGTCTGCACAGAGCCCCATGCGGGGCTCAAACCCAGGAACTGTGAGATCATGGCCTGAGCCGAAGTCAGAGGCTCAACCAACTGAGCCACCCATGCACCCCAGAAGTGAACTTCTTAAAAAGTCTATTCTCTAGAAAATTCAAAAGGCTGTTATATTTATATAAAAAAAAAAAAAACCTGCTTTATAAAAAGGGTGTGTGGCGAGCAACGGAGAAAAAAGAAAGGAGTCTTGAAAAACTTAGTTTTTATTTGAAATTTGATGTTGAATTATCCAGGAATATAAGTAAGCTAATATATTCCACTTGTAGTCAAAAATACAAGTCTATCCATTAGTGATTTAACTAATCACTAATCTATTTTAAATCTATTAAAACTGTTTAATTTGTAAGTATTTATTGGATTCCTGCTGTGCACTAACTCTGTGTGAAATAGTGTTGGAAAACACAAAAAATAAAAGACAAAGATATTTTCTAATAATAAGCACATGAATGTGTGGAAACCACCATATAATCATGTTTTTAAAATGGTTATTATTTTATCAAAATGTATCCCAGGGAAGTAAAACCAATATTGATCCTTTCCTAAATTTTCAGGTTTAGTAAACAAACTATTTCTCATTGCCCCTGATATCTGAGAAATATTTATATTCTTCACAAAAGAAACTTGCTAACATCCTGAAACACTATATTTGGAAAGAGGGAACAGATGAACAGCTTTTCCAAAAGAACTAATTTTCAAAGAGAGAAAAAATAGTCTGGAGAAATATATCATGTGGAAGTATGGCACCTGGGACTGATTGTACTTTACAAAAATTTCCCATCATCCATGGAAGCAGTTGGCCAATCCAATTTCATGAAAGACTAAAAGAGGTTTTGGTTTCTGGAAAACAAAACAAAGCAAAACAAAACAAAACCACCCCCCCCCCAAAAAAAAAACAACCCAACAACAGAAAAACATAGGAGTACCAGTTAGAGGAGAAAGCTTTCATCAAGAAATAACTGGTGTTAAAAAAAAAAAAACAATAATATTTATCTATGTCAAGAATGCAGGCATATTTTTAAAAAAAATTTTAATGGTTATTTATTTTTGAGAGAGAGAGACGGAGACAGAGCATGAGTGGGAGAGGGGCAGAGAGAGAGGGAAACACAGAATCCAAAGCAGGCTCCAGGCTCCAAGCTGTCAACACAAAGCCCAGTGTCAGACTCAAACTCATCAGCCGTGAGATCATGACCTGAACCAAAGTCAGACACTTAACCAACTGAGCCACCCACCCAGGTTCCCCAAAGGCATATTCTTTAACATCATTTTGTAACCAATTTTTTCAAAATGCCATAATGATTCAATAACAAGTGACCAGTTGGAAGCTGTGGATAGGCAAAGTCCAACATAAAAATTATGGCAAATTTGTATTAATATGCATACAGAGAAAGAATAAATGGATATAGAAACCTCAACAATTGATAATGTTGGAGTCCAATGAGAAAAAAGTATTATTTATTAATTTTTTAAAATTCTGGTGTAGTTAACATACAGAGTTATATTAGTTACAGGTGTATAATACACTGATTCAGTAATTCCACATCACCTGGTACTCATAACAGTAAGTGTACTCTTGGTTCCCTTCACCTAGTTTCACCATCCCCCCATCCACCTCCCCTCTGGTAACCATCAGTTTGTTCTCTATAGTTAAGAATCTATATTTTGTTTTTTTTTCTCTTTTATTCCTTTGTTCATTTGTTTTGTTTCCTAAATTCCACATGAGGGAAGTCATGGTGTTTGTCTTTCTCACAATGACTTATTTTGCTTAGCATTATATTCTCTAACTCCATACAATAAGGATTTCATTCTTTTTATGGTTGAATAATATTCCATTGACTATATATACCATACCTTCTTTATCCATTCATCTATCAGTGGACACTTGGACGGCTTCCAATACATTTGGCTATTGTAGATAATACTGCTATAAACATAGGAGTGTAAATAATACTGCTATAAACATTTGAATCAGTGTTTTTATATTCTTTGGGTAAATATCCAGTAGTGTGATTACTGGCTCATAAGGTAGTTGTTTTTAAGTTTTTGAGGAATTTCCATACTATTTTCCACAGTAGCTGCATGAGTTTGCAATCCCACCAACAGTGCATAAGGGTTCATTTTCTATGAGAAAAAGTATTTAAACTATGCCTGAAAGGTTGCATTTCTTTAAAATCTACTCTTTATTTTTTGGGATTCATTTAACAATTATTTACTGGATACCAATTGCATATCAGGCACTGTATTAGGTTCTGATGACATATCAATGGACAGTTTTTATTGAAATCTGTATGAATATATAACTAATAGGTATTTTTGGTTAACAGTGTTACCTCGTGGGGGCACCTGGGTGGCTCAGTTGGTTAAGTGTCCAACTTCAGCTAAGGTCATGATCTCATGGTTCATGGGTTTGAGCCCTGCATTGGGCTCTGTGCTGACAGCTTGAAGCCCAGAACTTGCTTTGGATTCTGTGACTCCCTCTCTCTCTGACACTCCTCCACTCACACTCTGTCTCTCTCTGTCTCAAAAATAAATAAAAATATTTTTAAAAAGTTTTTTAAAAAACAATGTTACCTCTTTACTTAATTTTTCTGTAGTTGAAAACGACTGAAATTGTCATGACTTATGATAGCATCCTTCACCTGTTGGCACTTACCAGAATTTCAACCTCTGCCTCTAATGTATCATCAACCTGCTTGTTATGGAGTTTGACTTGCAAAGGTAAACTGGCAAGTAGAAATGAATGTTTTTAGAAGATAATTCTTAAAGAAGCCATATAGCACTGTTGTTAAAGGCATAGACTTGGGCGCCAGACTCTGGCAGTAGAATGCTAGGTTAGAATCCTAACTTCTCTTTTCCTCAGTTTTTTTTTTCTTTACAAAATGGGGTAGTAATACTTCCTACTTTCTAGAGTGACTGTAGAAATCAAAAGAATTAAAATTATAATAGTGCCTGCCACATTGTACCCAATAAATGTTAGCCATTTAATGAGACAAATGGAAACACATAAGCTCCACAATGTAAAAACAATAAAGGACATGGAAGATCACATGGGGGAAACCGTCAGTAACGATCAAGAGGGTCCTAAAGAATAGTGCGAGTTAGATGATGGTTCTAATGGGCCAAGGCTGAAGGTGACAATGGAGATAGTGTGTACTGGGGACAGTGAGGATCCTGTCTGGTGACATCACAGGGCTTGTCTACAGTTGAAATAGGCTGTGACAGCTGCAGAAGCACAAGACAGGTGTTTTCCATTTGTTCTTTATCTATCCCATTTCCAATTCATAACACTTACAAGTAGCCTCCTGATGAATATCCAAAAATTGGCTGGAAACTGAAAAACAATTACAGAAATTTTTGAACTATACCTTGTGCATTGAGAGCATAAGCCATTTGATATAAAATAACCAACTCCCTGAGTCTTCAGGAAGTGTTCATATAGTTTCGTGCATGCTTTCTGGTCATTTGTTGTAGTATGTCTGTAAACTGGGGAAATAGGTAGCACTGATCTTTTCATCTTGATACCTAGAACCCTCTAGAGTCTCAATGCTATGTAGAAATGTAGACTCCATGTAGATAATCTACTTGAAAGACCACCAAGCTTGAAGAAATAATAGTGAGATGACTAAGTGGAATAGAAAAAATACTATCTAGTGTCCTCTATCAATGAAGACTTTAGGAAATAAACCCAAAAACTTCTGTTTGAGTTCCATTATAATCTATTTTGGTATAGTGACATTTAAGAAGACAGGGCATTTTTCCATGATGTCAATCAGGCATATGTCCTGAATTATATTTTCTACTAGCACACATGGCAATGTCAAGGTAGTAAATTTCCCTTACATGTTGTACCCATTTACTATGTGGAGTTATTGAGTCATGATATATGTGTTTAGCTATGTAGAGATGGAAGCCAAAAGAAAAACACAGAGATAGAATGTCAAGTTTAAGAAAAGGCAAACTCTGTCCAATGATCTCAAGAAAAAAAAAGTGAAGACCAAGGGAAGAAGAAAAAATGTAGGATAATAATAAAGAGAAGTGTCCTTCACAAAAATTTCAGGTTTTTCTAGGGTATGAGGTGACAGGAGAGAAAGGGAGACTAAACTTGTACTCTCTGAGGATTCAGATCTCAAATATGGACATGTGAAACTTTCCACGTCTTATCTGCTCAGCTTCCACCCTGGGCTGGATGCAAGTCACTATGCCAGGCCCTTGCCACCAGAAACACACCAGAAACCATCCTTTCTTGTTCTCAGAGGCCCATGGCTAAAATTTGTTAATATCTTTCATGGCATATTCTATCTGTATTTCGGAAATACAGGTGAAGTATGAAAATTCATTCAGGAGCATTTTCCCAAACTGACCCAAATGGAGACCTTTGTAATTTTTAGGTTCCAAGACAAGGCATAATATCCAGTTATTTAAAATATGACCAAGTAACAGCTGCAACTCACTCATTGTAACCATATATAAAACATAACCAAATATTCCCCAAATCCCCCTTACCCCAAGTCCCTGTTGTCATATCAACTTAAGCACAAATACTCTCAGGAATTTCTCTGGAGAGAAGCTGAAAATGGCCCCATGCATGTCAGTTAGCAGTTTACAAGGGAGCATTTGGTTAGGTCACTCAAGTGTAAGGAACTAACTCATTTTCACAGGTATGTAAATGCTATACCTCATACAAATATCATTATAAATAGACCACACCTATTCAAAGCTCACAATTTTGAAATTTAAAACAATTTTGTAAATGATTAGAATTAAAGAAGAATGTTATTCTTGAATAACTTCTTAGAAGGTTGGAATACAATTCTCTAAAGGTCTATTGATTAGTGTGTTCTCATTGGTGTGCTCTAAATTTTTAATTGGGTTAATGGATATGCCAGCAGTGTCATTACCTTTTTATTATTTTGCATGCATCCCTGGTAGCTATTTTAACAAAACTAATTATTTGTCATGAATTTATTTTTGGTTGGATCCTTAAGTCAAGTGCAACAGATTGAAGGAAAATACAAATAGATTTTTGAAGTAATGATTCCTTTAATGTAATTTAGATTTAGGTTATACATAGAAATTATTCATCTACCTATGTTTCTGAGCCTTAAAATGTAGAATACATGGCCCAAAGAAGCAATGTGCCATCTGAAATTTTTATGAAAGGGGAATTTTATGACAACAGGAGGCATTTCAGAGTTCTTTTCCAAATCATGGTTATTATCTTCTACTATGTTTTAGCCATGCCTAGTCTCATTTTTGATCTGTCTCCTGATGCTACATCAGATGGGTGCAAGTTCTAGTGATTTTGAATTTTGTTTCCAAATTACTTTGATTGCATAATTTGAGAGGCAGGGATTTGTTCCAACTGGGATGGCAATCAGTCATGTAAGGGTGACAGCCAAGGGTGGAGGTGAGTCTCTCACAGAGGGGAGAGACTAAAAGAGTGAGGATGAACTGGGTTGGACTTCTCACTGACATATGTTCCTCCTGGCCAGCTGCAGTTCCGTAGATGATGTCATGTCCATGGCTGAGCTCACTCTCCCACATCCTATATCCCTCACAAAACTAGTGCAAGGGCACACAGAATGTCCTTTAGGGCCCACCATGCACACATAAGTTCATGCACATAACCCTACTGAAATGCAGGTTGAACATCTCAAACTTTTATTCTAACAGTCCTGCACAAAGCTGTATGATTATAGCTCAGCATTCCATGCATGCAGGCACACATTTATTCTACAGTCTAACAGCTGTTCACAAAATAGGGCCTAGAAGGAAACTCAAATAAATATTAGAATTTAAGATGTGATACAGGTGACATCTTGAATCAAGGCAAATGAGATGGTTTATTCAATAATGAAGCTAAAATAATTGGCTCTTCATTTGGAAGAAAACAGGGTTATATTTGAATCTCAAATCATACAGACAAATAAATTCCAAGTACAATACTTGTCAAAACATTAAAAAAAAGTATAATAGTAGACAAAGTATTTTGTCTATTGTTAGTATAGGCAAAGTATTTTTGTCTATTGTTAGGCAAAGTATAACAATAGACAAAATATATTTTTTTAATCCTGGGTTGGGGAAGGGCTTCGTAAATGGTATAAAATCTCAGAATGATATAGAACATGGTCAACAGAGGGGAGCCTGGGTGGCTCAGTTGGTTGAGCATCCAACATTGGCTCAGGTCATGATCTCACAGTTTGTGAGTTCAAGCCTCGCTTGGGGCTTACTGTTGTCAGTGCAGAGCCTGCTTGGGATCTTCTGCTCCCCTCTCTCTCTGTCCCTCCCTTGCTTGTGCTCTCTCTTTCAAAAATAAATAAAACATGAAAAAATGAAAATGTTTAACATAAACGGCTGCAAGAATATAGAAAGTATCTGGATGGCAAAAAATACTATAAATAAAATCGAAAGACAAGTGACACACTGAGAGGAAATACCTGTAGTACATATAACACATAATATATTTTTAAGGTTCTACTAACTAAAAAGAAAAAGGATATATCCTTGTTGAAAGAATGATCAAATATGTAAATAGTTCACTGAAGAGGAAATGCAGATATTAATTATAATACAATTATTAATAATAATTCAAATATTCCAATTAAAACAGCAGTAAGACATTTTGTGACCTACATACAGGCAAAAATGATAACATACTGAAAGTAGCCACTGATCCTGAAGGTGTGGGGAAATAGGCATTTTTAGTAGATTCTGTGTTAGTGGGAATACAAATTGGCACAACTTCATGGAGGGAAATTTGATATGTAATAAATGTGTTAAATGTTTATAAGCATTTTACCAATGCTCTCAACATCTAGAAATTTCACCTATTGAAACACTTAATATGTTCAAATATACGTGTAAAGATGTTCCCTACAACATCTTTGTAATAACAAGGTGGAAATAACTTAAATTTCTGTGTATGGGAGTTTGGGGGTCAAGAGAGAGACAGAGAGATCCATACAACTGAATACTAGTCAGTCATTAAAGAGAATGGATTAGATGTGAAAATATATAAAGGAAAAAATGGAATTTGCCAAATCTTATTTGCACTGTGATTTCATGTCATAAAAGTGTGTGTGTGTGTCTATAATTATATAGTTTTAGAATTATATACATATAGTTTTAAGAAATGAGATCATGGTGTACATAAGACTCTGCAACTTACATTTTAGAAAATTTCCGAATGTATACTTACCAAAGTCTGCTAATCATTACCACTGAAGGGTTGAATTTTTTAATCTTTTTATTTATTTATTTAAAAAAAAATTTTTTTTTTATCGCTTCTCGGCCTTTTGGCTAAGATCAAGTGTAAAAAAAATTTTTTTTAACGTTTATTTATTTTTGAGACAGAGAGAGATAGAGCATGATTGGGGGAGGGTCAGAGAGAGAGGGAGACACAGAATCTGAAATAGGCTCCAGGCTCTGAGCTGTCAGCACAGAGCCCAACGCGAGGCTCGAACCCACGAACTGCAAGATCATGACCTGGGCCGAAGTCGGACGCTTAGCCGACTGAGCCACCCAGGCGCCCCTTTTTAATCTTTTTAAACAACAGAAGAAGAAGGAGGAGGAGGAGGACGAGGAGGAGGAAACTTCCTGGAATCAAAGTTTGGAGTTGAAAGAGTATTAAGGAATAATTTCATACAACTGTTTCATTTGAGAGATAAGATAGCAGCATTTTAGAGAATTTTCCCAAGATCACACACCACGGTAATAATGGAACCAGTGCTGAAAGTAGAGCTTGTTATCAGGACTAAGCACTGCTCTAGAAACTGGGATGGCCTGGTCAGATGATGAGCTGTGCAGTTTTCAGTCTTTTTCTACTTCATGCAAATGCATCAGTCATTTTTACAAAAACAATAATTAAAGGGAAAAATATCTTTTATCAAGTACTTGCTATGAAGTAGGCATCAGGCAAGGCATTTTCCAAGCATTCTTGACAAGCATTTAAACTCACCCTGTGAAGAAGTTTGCTTCTATTTTAGAGCTAAGGAGTGTTCATTTCTGTATCCTTGAGATAGTTTAGAAGCATATCTCACAAACTATGATGTCACTGTCCTCACTCTGAGCCTGGGTTCAGCCTGTGATAACCACTTCTCCATCTCCCCAAAGTCCCCTTCCTTGCCCCCTTCTTTCACGCCCTTATTTGTGTCACATCTGCCTCCACTCATTTGTGAACTCCTCTGAGAGGAGATTCTGTCTCTTGTCCTTTTCTCTTTGCCATGGTGTTGAACATGATGCTTTGTACACATTGGTCTTAAAAATATCAAGGTTGCGGGGCTCCCGGGTAGGTCAGTCGGTTAAGCGTCCAACTTCAGCTCAGGCCATGATCTTCTGGGTTTGAGAGTTTGAGCTCTGCATTGGGCTCTGTGCTGACAGCTCAGAGTCTGGAGCCTGCTTCAGATTCTGTGTCTCCCTCTCTCTCTGCCCCTCCCCCAATCACGTTCTCTCTCCCTCTCTCTCTCTCTCAAAAATAAATAAACATTAAAATTTTTTAAAAAAATATCACGATTGAGGGGTGCCTGGGTGGGTCAGTCAGTTAAGCATCCGACTTTGGCTCAGGTCATGATTTCATGGTTGGTGAGTTCCAGCCCCACATCAGGCTCCCTGCTGTCAGTGCAAAGCTTGCTTCAGATCCTCTGCCTCTTTCTCTCTCTGCTCCTTCCTCACTTGCATTCTCTGTCTCTCAAAAATAAAAACATTTACCAAAAAAATATCAAGGTTGAGTTTTAAGAGCAGAACCAAATGACTTGAGTAGAATGTTTCAAGGGTTTGTCCTTTTGGACTCAGAGTGAAGGCAGATTTCTATTGGTTTTATTATTTATTTATTTACTTATTTATTTATTGAGAGAGAGAGAGAGAGAGGCAGAGAAAGAAGAGAGAGAGAGAATCCCAAGCAGGCTGCAGGTTGTCAGCACAGAGTCTGAGGTGGGGCTTGAACTCACAAACTGTGAGATCATGATCTGAATCAAAATCAAGAATCAGACACCTAACCAACTGAGCCACCCAGGCACCCCCTATTGGTTTTAAATGGATCGATGAGCAGAAACAATGAAGTGGAAATGTCCATAGTATCCTGTTTGCACATGGAATCTCACTGTAATCACAAGATGTCTGTAAGTGAGAAAGCCAATTTCACTCCTTTGTTGGTGGTAGAAAATGAGGACTGTAGAACTGAGAGATGAGACAGCTAAGAAGTCCTAGGAGAACTAAACTGGGATGGAGACTACCTACATGATTTGTGGGATGTGGTACAAGTGAAAATGCAGGGCCCCCTCGTTCAATGATCACTGAGAATTTCAAGACAGCTATAGCAGAGTATTAAACCAAGCACGGGGTCCTTCTGAGCTGGGGCCTGTGTAACTGCACGAGTCACAGATCCACGAAGCCAGCTCAACGGGATCCCAATTTAGCACAATTTTCTGTGATAAACCAGATGCTTACTCTTTCACATCTCTGGCCCATGTGTCTTTCCTCTTCTCCTCTCTTCCCAGTCTGGCGTACTAACTCAGGTTTAGAAGTCTGCTTCATTCCTACGTCAAATGCTTTCAATCATTTTAAATGTACACCTCCTAATTAAGTGTCCTTTCTTTCACTCTGTTGATTGCCATATGTACAATCAGCTCTGAGTTAAGTTTTCTTGGAGGGGTGGGGAAATATTCTTGAACAGACTTGTATTTTTTTCATGTAAATCAATGTTAAATGACAAACTTTATATTATCCAAAATTTTCTTAAATCTGATGTGACATAATGCTTAGAAATGGCTTTTTTTTTTTTTTTTTGAGGAGATCCTTGGAAGAATCTTTTCCTTCAGGGAGAGCTTGAAAATGTAAAAGTATAGGAAAGGAGACTGGAAGACTTCCTGTACCAAAAGCTAGGAAAGCAAATATTGGACAAGAAACAATAGTGGAAGGGGTTTGGTTTTTCTCTTTAGGTCTTGTTATGATCTGGGCTTATGGGCTTATGGGCTTATGAGCTTATTTTTATTTCAGCTAAGGAAAAAAATCTATTCCTTATGAAAATAGGATCTTTGATAATTGGACAGATAAATAATATGAAGAGTTAAAGTACACTTTCTTACTAAAATCCAAAAAATGTGACAGCTGTGTGTCCGTTTTAAATGTTCACAAGAATTTTTAATGTATTGTAGGCACATCTGTTATTTTCATTTGTTATTGGAAATAGTATAGAAATGCTGATTGGTTTTTTTTTTTACGTTTATTTATTATTGAGAGACAGAACATGAGCATGGGAAGGGCAGAGAGAAGAAGAGACACAGAATCCGAAGCAGGCTCCAGGCTCTGAGCTGTCAGCATAGAGCCCAACGTGGGCTCAAACTCACAAACTGCGAGATCATGACCTGAGTCGCAGATGGACGCTTAACCGACTGAGCCACCCAGGCGTCCCAATGCTGACTGGTTTTTTAAAGCATCTTTTAAAATTCATGAATTTAAGAATCCTTGATAGTGATTCTTCTCCAAAACACAGGAATCAAGATTATTGACCAGAGATGGCAAACTGACAGTTGCTGCAGTGAGAACTGGTGAGTTTGGGCAAAATGAATATAATAGCTTCCTCTCTTTAAAATAAAGTACATGGTATGCTAAGCCTTTACAGATGTAACAACAGGGTCAAGTGATGCAATTGATCACATATAAAAACCTAGTTGAATGAGTTTTCTATTCTACACTATCTCAAAAATGATTCTCTATGTGCTTAGAAATGTATGATGTCTCCTTCCTCAACCCATCCCAAGCCATCTATATGTACTCCACATGCAGTAGTAGTGGTAGGTTCATTTAAAATGCAGAATATGGGTGGCAGCTTTCCTTTCTCATTTGATCTTTAATTCAAGGCCAGCCATTATTAAGGGCACACTCCAAGCCTCCAAGATACCTGAAGCCATGGTTAGAGAGATGTGTCACACTGATGTTGTGGTAGAATAGTCACGGTCAGCTTCAGAAAGCTAATCATATAGAATTTGGATTTGCCAGGAATCTTGGTGGTAACAGAAACTCAAATCAAAGTCACTGAAATATAGAATGGAATGCATTTTTGACATGATGATGAGAGGAACTTTAGGCATTGTTGTAGCCAAGGTTGAAATGATATCAGTATGATTCTTGTTCTGTTTCTCCATCTTTCATCTGCTTTCCACGTGCTGCTTTCTGTCTCTTGTATGCTTTCTTCATGGAGGTGAAAATATAGGTGACTCAGTTGGTTAAGCATCTGACTTCAGCTCAGGTCATGATCTGACAGCTCATGACTTTGAGTCCCACATAGGGCTCTGCGGTGACAGCTCGGAGCCTGGGGCCTGCTTTGGATTCTGTGTCTCCCTCTCTCTCTCTCTCTACCCCTCCTATGCTCACACTCTCTTTCTCTCGAAAATAAACATTAAAAAATTTTTTTTAATTAGAGATAAAGATAAAATCTAGTAGCTTTAGGATTTCATTGTTCTTAGTTCTAATCTCAGAAAAACAGAGAAGAAAACCTCTCTTAAAGAGCATACATAATCCTACTTTTCAAGGACTCTGATAAACTCTCCTTAAATAATGGACCAGGCTTATAGGGGATGAATTTCTCTGATTGGCTCAACTGGTCCAGATATACACCTCTATGGAGAGAGGATCAGGATTTTTGATTGACAGCCTCACAAGACTCACTACAAGTGGGGAAGGAAAAGTCCTCTCAAAGAATGAGGAGGGGCAGAAACAAATATTTAGCAACAGCACAACATTCACAATAGGAAGAGAAAAATGAACAAATATTAAAAGTAGAGATATACATCTAAGGAGAGGATAGGGAGTGGGTAAAGTGGAGTAAGGGGGTAGAAAAGGTTTTAGGAAGAGTGAATACTTACTCCTTCCGTAATCTAGAAAGTTATTCCTTTTATGCTTAATGTATATAAAAAGAAATATTTTAATAGATAAATGGGCAAATTATTCATAACAGACAATTGAGAAGGAGGACTTACAAATGTTACTAAAAAGGAAAGTTTCAAACTTACTAGGAACAGTTTGAAAATTAAAATAAGATAATGATTTCCACTTCCAGCCATGATAGAGTAGCAGGAACCTGATTTACCCTTCCATCCCAATAAACTAGAAAACTGGGCAAAATACATAATTCTTTGAAGAAAGGAAATAAACAAAGAGAGCCTTATTATTACACCAGATCAGTTGCTGGACAGTTTCCAGGCTACAAGACAGGAAGCAGGGATCCAAACAGATCCCAGATATCTTAACCAGGTGAGGAAACAAAACCCAGTATGCATTCATGATTTATTTTTAAAAAGTCATCAAACTAGTAATAGAGGGAATTTCTTCAACCTGATTGGTCAGACCACAGTAACTAAATACCATAGCCTGAATGGCTTAAACAAGAAATCATTATTTTTCACAGTTCTGGAGGCAATAAATATCCAAGCGTCCATCCAGATATAAATACATGATTGAACAAATAAGTAAATGGGGGAGAAGGGACAAATCTTACTTGTAAAAGATGTTCAAATAAGATATGTAGATACTTCCTCCTCACCCCTCACCCCCAATACATGCAGCTTAATTTCCCTCCCACTGAGAGTGAGTTGGACTTTGTGACCTCCTTCCAAGGAATATATTATTAAAAAGAAAAAAAATTAGTTACCTCACAATGAAGAAACCTGAAAGGTGCCACCTAAACCACGTGATCAAGGTTAACCTCACCAGAGACAAGTCATGTTGATAGCATGTACCTCCTGATAAGATATGAGGAGAAGGGCATCTCTCTTCTATGGTGTTTTTTCCCAAAAGCTACAACCTCAACCTAATAATAAGAAAATATCAGACAAACCCACACTGAGGACATTGTATGAAATATCTGATCTTACTGTACTCTTCAAAACTGTCAAAGTTACAAAAAAACAGGGCAACAGGGCAAACCTGTCATAGATCAGAGGACACTAGAAGACATGACAACTAACATGTGAACAGTATCTTTTACCATTCTGATAGAAGTTTGATTCAATCTTTATAAATAGGAAGGAACTTCCTATTAATGACCTTCTGGCACTTCAGTGACAAAAATCACATTGACCTCCCGACTAGCTCTATGAGACCGAGGAAAAAAGGAATTGTCATCTGTACTATGTGAGGAACAGGAAAAAAATAAAATAAATAAAGGTCTGTAGAGGTTTTTGCGGTCTTTTCTTTTTTTAAACGTTTATTCATTTATTTTGAGAGACAGCGAAAGAGAAAGAGTGAGTGAGAGAGCATGAGGGGGAAGGTGGGGGGCAGAAAGAGAGGGAAAGAGAGAACCCAAGCAGGCTTCACACTGTTGGCCCAGAGCCCAGTGCAGGGCTCTGTCCCACAAACCATGAGATCCTGACCTGAGCCGAAACCAAGAGTCTGAGGCTTAACCCACTGAGCCACCCAGGCGCTCCAAGGGTTTTGAGCTGTTAATGAAACTGAGGTTTTATGTAGGTAAGAGGAAATTATAATACAAATGTTTTAGGAGCAGTAATAGTAATCTTTATATAACTAATAGATATAATTGATCTGGAATGGTTGAGTAATGGGGAGTTCTGGCTAATTTAGTGTTTTTATTAGTTGGTTATATGTGTTTATCAATTATGGATTGTTGATATTTTTAGGGGACTAGGAAATGTCAATGCCCCTCAGCCAGAGGACTTCTTGCAGATCTCCAGCACTGAAGGGCAGTGCTCCCTGTGGGGTGGGGGTGGCTCTGAGGCCCCTCCATAAGGGATGTCACAAAGAAGCTATTATGGGATTTAGGCTTTGGATGGATTATTTTAAGAAGGGTCTAGGGAAGCAGTGGCTCAGTTTGGAGTGTGTCTGGCAGAAAGCAGGGGCAATTCTGTAACTGAGTATCTGAACAAATCTGATCTACAGGAAGGACAGATTAAAATCAGGATAAAGCTGTAAATTAGTAAAGAAGTAGCAGTCACTCATTGCAGCCGAGTACAGAGGGCATTTGATATTTTGTGGGCCTCATGGTGATTTTTTTTTTTTACTCACTTTTATTGTGGTGTCAGAATGACCTTGCCCAATGCTCTGTGAGCTTATGTCCAACAGGAAAACAGCAGGGCCTGACTGCAAGCCTCAGCTCAGTTTCTAGCAGCTAGAAACAAATGTGCTTTCTCAGAAACAAATGAAGAAAAGTATGTCTTCTTAACATGTAATCTTCAGTTGTACTTGTCTGCTCCGTATTTTGAAACTGTTCTCCTTTGTGATACTTTTGTTTTTGACAAAAACAAGTGTTCACCGTAATGAACCTTGTAAGCCACTTGTTCGTGAAACACTCTCTTCTCTTGGTTTTGTTGAATTGTATTTCTCTGATTTTCCTTTACCTCTCTGGCCTCAATTCTCAGCCTCCTTCTCCATGAATACTCTCCAACTCTAAATATTTGAATCAACCAAGGCTTGCTCCCTAATCCCTCTTGCCTCAACACTCTTCCCAGCTGATCTCATCCATCCCCATACTTATATACTACCGCTATGCCACTAAGTTCTAAATTTATGTTCACCTCAGGCTCTCCTCTTACCTCCAGACTCATTCGTCTACCTGCTTACATGACATCCTTGCTTAAAATTTCACAAAAATCTCAAAATTAAGAGGTCTAAAGAGGAAGAACTTATTGACTTTCTGTCCTAATGTCATTTCTTCTCTGTTCTTTGTCATCTCCATAAACAGCCTGACCAACTACCTAGATTCTTAAACTTGCAACCTGGGAGTCAAACTTGATATGTATGTGTGTCCTCACTCCCTGCATCTTGTCCATTAACAAATCCTGTTTCTCGTAGTCCACAGTGCATCTCCTGTCTGTCCATTGCTTGCCTCTTTCCCAGCCCAGCTCTGGTCCAAGCAATCATCATTTCCCTACAGCAGCTTCTTTATTAATGTCTCAGCTTCCATGCTGGATTTTTCCCAATCTTTTAAAAATCATCTTTTAAAAGCATAAATACAATTAGATCACTTCACTCTCACCTCAGAATCCTTCAGTAATTTCCCAATGCACTTTCAAATAAAATCCAAACTTTTCCCCACAGTCTGTGGTCTGCATGACCTATACTCTCCCTACCTATCAGCTCATAATATCTTAGGCCTCCTCTCCCCCACTCATTATTTTCCAGTCACATGGATTTTTAAATAATTATCCAATTATCAAGCTCTTTTCCATCTCAGGGCCATGGAGTTTGCGCTGCCTGTAAAAGCACCTTCCACCCACCCATACACAGAAAGACCTTTCTCTGCCCACACTCCCTTTACAAGGAAGGCTTCTGTTCATCTGTCAGTCTGTGCTTCAGTGTTCCCTTCAGAGAAAATCTGTCCTTAACCTCCCTGTCTAATTGATTTCCCTAATTATAATCTGTCATCAAACCCTTTTCATTTCTTTCTTACCACTTACTAGAATGCATAATTATCTATGTGTTAGATAGTTTAATATCTATCTTTCCCACAAGACTAAAAGTTCCAACAAGGCAAAGGCAACATCTGTTTTGTTTTCTACTCTAGTTTTGAACTTAGCACATAAGCAGTTCTCAGTAAATAGTTGTTGAATGGATGGACACATTAACCAGTTGTGAGTTGCTGTTACCTTTGAACAAATTACGTATGTTTTCACTAGCTTTAAAACACAACGTGAGTGAAGCAGGGTAACTAAAACTATAGAAAACATTAAAGAACATCAAGTGGACTCTGATTTCCTTAGCAGGTGGAGGATGAACAGAGGATGAGGGGTTCAGCCATGGTAAAGGAGAAAGATCTGTGCATTTGGATTCAGAAGACTGAAGGTCTGGACCAGATATAGGCAGTTGAACAATTCACTCCAGGCTCTGTGATAAGCTGAATAATGGCTCTCCAAAGATGTCCCTGTCCTAATCCTTGTAACCTGTGACTATGTTACCTTACATGGCAAAGGAGACTTGGTATATGTGATTAATTAAAGGACTTGGAAATAATCTTGGGTTACCCAGGTGGGTCCATTGTAATCACCAAGGTCCTTGTAATAGGAAAGAGGGAGGGTCAGAGTCAGAGACAAAGATGTGATAACAGAAACAGTAAAACAGGGCCATAAGCTAAGGATTGCAGGAAGCCTCTGGAAGCTGGAAAGGGCAAGAAAATGGACTTTATCTTAGGGTTTTCAGAAGGAACATGGTTCTGCTAACCCATTTCAGATTTCTGAGGTCCACAACTACAACTGTAGGAGAATAAATTTGTATTGCTTTAAGCCAGTAGATTTGTGATAATTTAGTCTAGCAGCAATAGGAAATTAATATAAGCTCTGAGATTCATCTCTAAAATGTGTTTTATTTACTTAGTTTTTTAGGCCTTTGTTGCCGTGGTTGATGTTTCTCCATTCTACAATATAAGTTGTATAATAGGTTCTTTTACTCCCAGGACCTAAAAAAAAAGGCCTGGCACAGAGTGAGTTTTAAATAAATAGATATTCTTGATCAATGAGCAGATGAACAAAAATTCCTATCCAATAGGGTTGTTGTAAAGGCTAAACATGCAACTGTGAATTATAGATTATTTGCAAGAGTTGAGAAGTCATTCTTCCCATTTTCCCCTTCACACTTTTATAACTCATTCAGCCTGTCTGCTGGCTTCTTATCTGGTCTCATTTACTCCTCTCCTCATTTCTTCCTTTATTTGATGTCCTTTCACTCAATTCTTTCCTTAGGCCTTCCACCATTATTATTATATTAATTATATTATATTGTATTATATTATATTATATTATATTATATTTTATTATATTATATTTATTATATATCATATTATACACAGAAATCCTTCTTGGGGATCCAGGATGACTGGATGTTGCATGTTCGGCCTTCACAACAAGCCTATTGGGTAGGAATTTTTGTTCATCTGCTCACTGATCAGAGATGGCCACTTCTGATTTCAATATATGTCATACATGCAGCCCTGTGCCTTTGATTAAATTTAATGTGGATTCATGACGTATTTATTTAACTTAATTTGATTAGACCATCGTGTGTGACAGGAATCATTGGTTCTAAAATTGCTCACATTGATCACAAAAATGCATCACAATGTAGTGACTTGGAGCACGTTTTCTTTTCAAGGAACAGTCATGTCACATGCAATTTTAATCAAGTTGGGCAAAGTAATTCCTCTGGGGACTGTTGCAGAGTGAGTTTGTGACCATCTTTCTTTCCCTTCTAGGCCTGCCGGGTAACACTGTAATGTACCCTGGTTTAGTAGACACTGTCTGTGGGTATTTCCGAGTTGCAGATTTCAGCTGAAATCATGCAAACCGTGTTGGGGGTGGAGGGGGAATGGAGATGGAGATGTATTAAATGAAGGAATCTGACCAAAGAGTTTACCTTTTTAAACTTGTTGGTGGTGGTTTCAAATATTCAGTATTTGTTAGGTGAGATCATACAAACTTCCCACAGAAGATATTGATTGAGAGGGGTAGATGGTGTTCTTCTGCAATGCTGGTCCCTCACTTTTTTCCCCCTGAAGTGTGATGTGGAGGAGGGGTTGGTGAGGGTTGCTACAAGAGGAGGTTGATTGTGGTAGCCTTCATTAGGCAAAGACTTAGGCCTTCTCTGTGCGAAAATATCTCCTACTCACATTTCAAACAGACATTCATTTGGGTGTACAAACTCCTATTTTAATTATTTACTACTTAGATTTATGAAAATCTTTCATTCTTGAAGATGGAAGCCTCACTGATGCATTAGTCCAAACAGGCTTGCTTAGTGTGTGCATGTGTATACTTATATCTACAGAAAAAATTACATAGGATGAGGGTGTTCTTTAAACAATTAAAAGGTAAATATTTTTTGGGTGGTTCATCTTATTACATTTGTATCTTTATTCACTTCAATTATATAATCAGAACAACACTTATCTAAATCAATACACAAGGCATTATTTTAAAGTTTTCTATATTGGGTTGCCTGGGTGGCTCAGTCGGTTGAGCGTCCGAGTTTGGCTCAGGCCATGATCTCACATTTGTGGGTTTGAGCCCCACATCGGGCTCTTCTGGAGCCTGCTTTGGATTCTGTGTCACCGTCTCTGCCCCTCCCCTGTTCATGCTCTGTCTCTCTCTGACCCTCAAAAAAATAAAATAAAACATTAACAAAATTTAAAAAAATAAAGTTTTCTGTAATTATCATTGACACAGCAGTCATTCATGTCTTCATTCAGAAAACTTTCATTGAGCCTCCAATATATACCAAACTCTGGCTGCTGGAATTGCAATCATGAAAAAGAAATCTCCCTTCCCTTCTACAGTTCATAGAGCAGTGGAAGGAGGAACATAAAACAGGCATATTGCACAAAATTGTGCCAAGTATTACAGTTGGAAAAAATGGAAATAAAATAGTACAGGTGGAACTAAAATACGAAAGGAGCCTGAAAATAAAACTTCTGAAAATTATCCTAAACTATTACTATTTCATTTTTACTTATGTGATCTAGAAAAATACATCATTAAAGTAATTATTTATTTTTATGTTTTATTTATTTTTGAGAGAGACAGAGTGTGAGCAGGAGAGGAGCAGAGAGAGAGGGGAATCACAGAATTCGAAGCAGGCTCCAGGCTCTGAGCTGTCAGCACAGAGCCCAACACAGGGTTCGAACTCAGAACCTTGAGATCATGACCTGAGCAGAAGTCACATGCTCAACCGACTGAGCCACCTAGGTGCCCCTAAAGTAATTCTTAATTCCCCTATTCTTCTGATGCCTCATGACTATCAAATAATAATTTGCCCATACATTTAGTCTCCTTACACATAGTATCCCATGTCAGTGTTGTGCAAGATGACTGGAAAAACTGGGATTGATTTGGAAGCCTCTTTAGGCTCTAACAGAGAAGAAGTATTGAACACTGACCAGGCAGAGGGACTCCTGTGGCCTCTACATCATCTCTATGCTGACAATCTGCCCTCTGCTTGGAGTCAGTGTCCATTTCCACTTTTCTGCCTCCACACTGTTAGCACGACCTCAGCTTGGTAACTTAATTTGACTCCACTCTTGTGACTGCTGCATAACATTTTGAATGTGAATAACAACCCATGGCCATTAAAAGATTGTTTTGGATTTTATTTGTTTGTTTTTAGATGAAGGGGTGAGGGCTCAAGTTCTTGCTACTGACATTCAAGAAGTGTCCAAGTGGAAAAAATTGCTACATATTTCATCACCATGAGATGATTAAGCCTGCTTTTGCTGTACTATATAAATCTAAATAATGCTTGTATCCCTTCTATCATTAGCTTTTAAAAATCATTAAGTTTACAGTTAAATTTATCTTCATGTTCTGAGAGAACAGTTCATTGATCTAGAAATTAAGCTATGTAATTACCTTAATGGGTAATTTTTGTTACTAACTTTGTGCGGGGATCTTCTATCATTTATAGACATGAAAAGCTTTATCTTCCTCCTGAATTACATTTGCATCCATTGTTAAAAATGGAATCAACTGGGTTCTGATTATATACATAGGGCCATAAGATTGTAAGATTTTAGGCACACGTTTTAAATTAGGCTAGTACTGTAGACCGAATATGTGTCCCCCCTAAAATTCATAAGATGAAATGCTAACCCCTGAGGCTATGGTCTTAGGAGGTGAGGTCTTTGGAAGATGATTAGGCCATGAAGGTGGAGCTCTCACAAAAGGATTAGTGCTCTCATAAAAGAGGCCCCAGAGTGATCCTCACTTCCTCTGCCACGTGAGGTTACAGTGAAAAGATGGCCTTCTATGAACCAGAAGTGGGCTGTCACCAAACACCAGATCTACTCATGCTGTGGCTTGGACTTCCCAACCTCCAGAACTTTGAGAAATAAATGTTTAGAAGCCACCTAGTCTATGTTATTTGATTATAACAAACTACATAGACTAAGATAGGTGTCTACTGCCAGATTTCATTGCTCTAGAACTCCTCCCTAGGAGGAGAACCATAACACAGACCCATACAATGGTGGAGCAAATCTATGCCCTTTTTGGCAACTATCTATTTTCTCTTTGATAGAGAATAGACAAATTCTGGCTTGCTGCTGAATACCTGACTTTGATAAAGCAAATAGATTTGAACCTGAACTGCCTTATCACAAACTGTATGTTATTTCTGACCCATAATTCACAAAATTGGGCATGCTTAGGAACACCCCCTCATAAAGTAGAAGTAATATATACATGGCAGGTCTTGATCAGTACCAAAGGTATCTTAAACTTAAGTGATAGGAACTTGAAAAAGAAAAAAAGATGAAAGAGAAGGAGAAGGAGAGAAAGAAGAAAAAACCCCTTATGTGTCTTGAAGATAAGGTAAGGTTTCTGTTATGGTTTTGATTTCTTGTGTCTCTGCCAAGACTGATAAGGAGAAAGCTGCCAATGTAAGGAAGTGACTATGCAAATGGCCAGTGGGTCTCTTTGCAAGCATTTTAGCCAAGAAATTTGGTGCTTGAAGGCAACAACAGTGAAGGTTTTAATGCCCAGGCTCTATGTCATGATGTTGAGCTATGTGAGAAGACAGCAATGGGGTTTCTACCAGAACATTTCTGTTTCATGGTTGAGCATTACTCTCAGCTGTTCTTTTTTCTGGTCACATAGCTATGAACCCATTTCTCTGGCCTTTAAGGAAATACTTTAAGCTATCTACACTTTTTAATATATCCTTTCCCATTTAAACTAGCTGGGTCCTGTTATCTGCAGGTAAGAGGCCTGGCTGATGCACTATTCTGAGACACTGTCTCTACCAGTAACCCAATGACTCACATATTATTACTGCTATAGGAAAGTTCAAGTACAACAGAATCAACGGTGTACTTCCTGGGTTTTGGTTAAGGAAAATTCCACTCACATCTATTATGGTAGCATGATTGGAAGAAAAGGTAGTGATACACTATTCAGCACAATTGAGAGAGTCAACTACTTGAGAAAAGAGACCATGTCTTATTCGTCCTTTTCTTGCAGCCTCACAACACCAAATATTGCCCTGCACTGAACCTGAAAGCAGAACCATTCTGGGAAAGAAGATAGGACAGTTCAGTGTTTATCTTAAAACCAGTGGATTCAGGGAATTCACACTCTGCCTTTAGAAATTATATCTATTGTAATTCATAATACATCAAATACCCTCTTTTTTGGTTCAAGTGTTTGATCTGTAGAGGTGAAATAACACCTGGTTATCTTTTTTTTTTCAAGTTTACTTATTTGGAGAGAGAGAGTGAGTGCAAGTGGGGGAGGGGAAAAGAGAGGAGAGAGAAAGAATCCCAAGCAGGCTTCCCACTCTTAGCACAGAGAGGGGCTCGAACTCAGGAAACTGCAAAATCATGACCTAAGCCCAAACCAAGAGCCAGACACTTAACCAACTGATCCACCTAGGCATCCCAACATCTGGTTATCCCTTGAGGGTGCCATAAGAAAGTATAATGATCATGAATAAAAATTCTAGGAATTTACTCCATGACAGGTAGTTTTCCAGATGTTTTATTTTCATTAGTTTGTTTAATCTCACAACTACCTTATAACTTATATACATTTATGTTAATTTTACAGATGAGAAAACTTAGATGAGTCCAGGTCATATGTGTAAGATTCTAAAATCTGAATCCAGACAATCTGCTCCAGAATCTACATTTTTCATCACTCTGTTTTACTATAAGTACAATAAATTATTATATAATGCACTAGAGATTGAAGAAACAGAGAAATGCATTGAGAGTAACATGGAAAATATAGCTTCTGATGGATAGAAGCTTTGAAAATGGCATCAAATAATTTTGAGAAGTACTATTTTTCCTTTAGACCCTATGTATAATTAGTAAATCTAAGATTTATTGATTACCAGTAATAGATACATTTTCATCTCTATATTAGAAGCTTGAGGTTGGATGCAGGGGTCATATTAATATTAGATGTGAATGTAATCCCTTTTTTAAAAGAGTTTACACTTAGATGGGAAAACAAAATATATATGTCCAGGACAATAGCAAGCTCCTAAAGGAAAGCAATCATTTTTTTTTTCTTAAAATCTCCATATTCTAAGTCCATAATGCCTGGAACTGAATAGATAACAATGTTTGCCAACTAGATAAACATCAGTCACATTGTAATAAAATGCTATAAAAATGTGTAAGTGTAAGAATTTAATAACACCTAGAATAACCAAGATTTCAGGAAGAAAGGGGAACTTGAACCTTAAAGGCTGGCTGAGATTTGGATAAGGAGGAGAGGGTGGGGTGTCTCTCTTAGGTGTGGAAACAAAAGAAGTTAAGCCTGTGGAGGTGGAATGAGTAACATAATCCTGTACAGCAGCTGTTGGGGTGTCCTGCTGACAGCCATTCATTTGTTTGAAGGCTAGGTGGGCAGCTGGATATCTGGAAGACAATATATTAGGTTATTCCGATGGGCACATTGTTTTTTAAAATTTCTCTGGAAAAAATCGAGCCCATTTGAAGCAGTAACTTTTAAGCTTCATTAACTTTTAATGGTCAGTTTTAGACATTATCTGTGAAAGTGTGAGAATTCTGTGAAGAATTACTGTTAATGCACTGTCAGGAGGAGTACTATTTACTGTATTGTTTTTTATTTTATGAAGAGAGAAAGAATATCTGGAATATGCTAATAAAGCCCATAATTGCCCTGTGGTTATTTCTCCCCCAAAGCTATGATGCTTCCAGAGAAATAAATTACTTCAGGAATCTTGATGATTGAACAGCAAGAGAAGATGTCCATGGTAGCAGACTGATTTTGATGCCTGACTACACAAATATGGATCAGTTACATCAGTCACCAAACAGTGGACTAATTTCAGAACTAATTATGATTTGTCTTCTCAAAACTTTCTCTTCAAATAACCTCGTTAATTGACCATACTATTTCATTGCTGTGTCAGTCTAATCCACTAACAAATATTTGTGTTTCCTTTGCAGGACTGGAAATATAGTTTTAAATTAAATTTTGGGGTGATTGTGGCTGAGTTTAAGATAAAAATTACGGAGTGACGGAAATCCCACCCCCACCCTCCTTGATGCAGTCACTGGTCTTGCAGAAGATCCTTTCCCTTTTCCCAGGAGCCACCTGCATACACGTCTCTGTGAAGCTGGCCTGTGTGTTGTCCTTTCTCCCCTTTCTTTCTGCTTCCCTCCCTGTCTGCCATGGTGCTATGTTGGCTTAGGTTGTTTAAGGCATCTATGATATTGGGATGGAATGAGGAAGAAGAATTCTGAGTCCCTGTGGGTTTCTGCATTACTCTAGCACTTTTACTCTAAGGATACCTCCAGCATTATGCTATTTCCCTTTCTCCAAATTTTAAAACCAGTAAGCCATTTCCTGGGAATCTACCCATCCTCACCCCACCAAATTTTAACCAGTTCCCTTGATGATATGTTGAACAAAGGTATATATTTTCAAAATGAACTGACATTTTGGGGGTGTTTCCTGCCACCATAAACAAGGTATTGTCCAAATTAGGAACAAAAATACTTTTTGGTAAAATAAGGCATTTTCAGAATATGGAACTGTGTCTGCATATATGTGAAAACAGACTGTTACTCTTAACAATTACTTTATCTCTATAATAACACTTGGATAGGTATTGATAGGGTAGGTATTATCACAGGTAAATAGGATGCATTGAAAGTTCTACTTATTACAAAGGAACTCAATGAAATTAGTAATCCATAAAATAAAAAACGTGTTCATTACATTGAGCTTGACATGAGGAAAAATGATCAGTTACTAAGCATCTCTATTAATGATAAGTGAAAGTTATGGTAAATTAAAGTAGGTTGATCTTAGATTATATATCAGAAACAATTTTTCAACAGTGGGTGTTGTTATGCTTGATATGACCTATGGAATATCTTCAAAAGAAAGGCACATATTTGCGTGTTTAATTATAATCTTCCATGAAGATTGATTGATTTATACCCTGTCTTATTACACACGCACACACACACACACACACACACACACACACAATTGAGGCAGTTTTTAAGAAAATATATAATGGAACAAGATATAAAAAGTGAAAACTCAAAATCAAGGCAAAAATATTATATATTATTGCTCCTATATATACTAAGAATCTTTTTACTAAATTGAAATTTGGTGCAAAGCAGTCTACTTATACTGAGGATCACTATGAACAAAAAACTAGGTATAGGGGCACCTGGGTGGCTCAGTCAGTTGAGAGTCGGACTTTGGCTCATGTCACAATCTCGTGGTTCATGAGTTCAAGCCCCACGTTGGCCTCTGTGCTGACAGCTCAGAGCCTGGAGCCTGCTTTGGATTCTGTGTCTCCCTCTCTCTCTGCCCCTCCCCCACTTGTACTCTGTCTCTGTCTCTTTCTTTCTCTCTTTCTCAAAAATAAATAAACACTAAAAAATTTTAGAAACCAGCTCTATAAAACTCATTACTGGATCAATTTTTTTCATGTTAATTTATTTTTGAGAGAGCACAAGCAGGGGAGGGGCACATAGAGGTGGACAGAGGATCTGAAGTGGGCTCTGCACTGACAGGAGGGAGCCTGATGTGGGGCTTGAACTTACAATATATGAGATCATGACCTGAGTAGGATGCTCAACCAGATGAGCTACCCAGGTCCCCTGGATCAAATTTAAGAATAGCATCAAGATTGTGGTTTCCTATAAATGTAGTTACTTGGCAAGGATGGGAGATCTGACACGCAAGGATTAGTATGTTTGATATTCTCATAAGACAATGTATTTTAAGTTAAACATACACATCACATTTTATATCTATAACAAATATGTTTGTAACAAAATAACAAACCCCAGTTGGCTTCTGTTCCTTGTGTTGCTATGGCAGCAAGATGCCAATGGTCCTGAGACCACCAGCTGACTCCAAACTACCTCACAGCATATTCGCCATCCTGTCACGCAAACTGCAACTGCAACTGAGCCTAGCTAGATGTCATTCATTGGAAAGTGACTGAAGACTACAAAGGGCTGACAAAATGAATGAGAAGCTGGAGAACCAGGACCTAGATGTTGGGCCAGATCACAGGAGCTCCAGGGAGCTGGGCATCTGAAAGGACAGTAGTGGTCAGCAGCAATCTGGTCTGGCTCTTCCACTGTCATTGTGATGAATGTGGTGTCCCCTTCTTCTCTGTGTCACTTGCTTAAGATTTAGAGTCCTGGAAGGAATCAACTGACTCTCCAGATTAGACCATGAGCTCACTCAGATTTGCTCTTTCTCTTGAAGTAAATGGCAACTTATTTGGCTCAGCCGAAAAGGCTTAAAGTCATCCTTGACACCTCCCCCTCTCTCACCTCACCAGTGAACCAGCAGATCCTGTAAACTGTATTTTCAATATCTATCCTGAAATCAACCACTGCTCAATAGTTGGGACAGGCAAGATTCTACCCATGCACTTATCATCTACCCCATTTATAGCATGATTCCTGCCATCTTGGCCAGTTGGATTATTAATCCATTAAAAAAGCCCTGAGGTAAGTGAAGAAACAGGTTGAGCAACTTATTCAGGGTGTGTTACCTCCTTTGCAGTGGGAACTTTTTTGTTTCAGGATTCACATGGGACACAACTATACTTCTGGGGCCATTTCAAAAGGGCCATCTTCTGTCCTTTGCCAAACCTTCATGTAACTAATTCTCCAATCTTATTTCTCTGACCATGGAGCCAAATTATTAGCCATGACAGTGAGATGGGCTTAATAAGACCAACTCTTTTTCCAGAAAAAGTAGATAATGGACATGTTCTCCTTGTAGTTCCTTCTTTCCACTGTCTCTGGGGATTACTTCTGAGACAGATGTAATAGCACAATAGTCCACTTCCCACTGGGGTAGAGTCATTCATAGACCTGACTTGAAGATTTTCCACTTTAATCAACTTCTCCTAGAAAATTCTCTGTGAGGCTAAAAGAGTAGCAGAAGTTTGTCAGAAGTAGGGGCATCGGGAGATGATGTTAAGCCTTGAAGGCTAATTTTTGAATGCTTCAACACCTATCCAATTCTATGGCTAAATGGATTTGGTAGTATCCAATTTATGTTGGGTAAGTCACATGCTCAGGTTCTGTGGCTACCAGGGTCCAGGGGCAATACAGGAGCTATTTCTTGAAAGGAGAATAATTAGCTTGCTAAAAATAGGATGGTTTTGTTCTAAAACTCTAGAGTTCTCTACTGAGATTTTCTTTTTGGGCCTGCCACATGATCCATGCCACATTCCTAACTGCCAGACATTGAAATATGAGTTGATCTGCTAGGTCATATTGTCTAAATGGGAAGGGCTGCTGAGGACAACCTGCATTGCTGCTTAGACCATAAGAAAATTGCCAGAATTTGCTTATAATTAAAGATCTGGAGATAATGCAGGGTATGGTGATGATGACTGAGAGGAAATGGTTTCCTTTGAAAAGCCTCCTTTGCAGTCTGTCCTAGGTAAGGGAATTATAAACTCTTCAGTCAAAACAGAAACAGTCTCATTGGATAAATGAGTGAGTTACTTGGAAAAGAAGTAAAATTGATATAGTAGGTTCAGGGTATTTAGAGTTTCATCAGAAGATACTATCTCCTGGAATCTATCCAGGCCCACTCATGAGGACTTACACTTGACTGTAAGAGAAAATAAGAACATTTTGATGTAAAATTAGAATTTTTAAGACCATGAAATTATAAGTTTAACTTCAGTGGTTTTCTTGTTAAGATTTTGAAAATATTTTTCTTTAACAAAAAGTTTTATACCTTAGCTATGGTAGTGGAACACACAAATCTATATATATAATAAAACTGTAAAGAACTAAATACATACACACATACACAGACACACACACACACACACACACACACAAATAAATACAAGTAAAACTGAGGAAATCTGAATAAGATAGGCAGGTTATATCAATGTCAATATCCTGATTATGACACTGTACTATAGTTGTTTAAGATGTTATCATTGGGGCGCCTGGGTGGCGCAGTCGGTTAAGCGTCCGACTTCAGCCAGGTCACGATCTCGCAGTCCGTGAGTTCGAGCCCCGCATCAGGCTCTGGGCTGATGGCTCGGAGCCTGGAGCCTGTTTCCGATTCTGTGTCTCCCTCTCTCTCTGCCCCTCCCCCGTTCATGCTCTGTCTCTCTCTGTCCCAAAAATAAATAAAAAAAAAAAAAAAAAAAAAAGATGTTATCATTGAATGAAAGGGGGTAAAGGGCACATGGGATGTCTCTGTATTATTTCTTTATTTCTTTATTTCTTTATGTTTTTTTATTTATTTTGAGAGAGAGAGAGAGAGAGAGAGAGAGAGAGAGAGAATCCCAAGCAGGCTCCGTACTGTCAGCGAGGAATCTGATGCTGGGCTTGAACTCACAAACCATGAGCTGAAATCAAGAGTCAGACATTTAACTGACTGAGCCACCCAGGCCCCCTATCTCTCCAAATTATCTCTTACCAGTGCATGTGAATCTATATTTACCTCAACAACAATTTGAATGAAAAATGCTATCATATTAAAATCTTCCATTGTCATTCAACACCCACTCTCAGCATAATCTGTATGTCATCAGCTCTTAAATTTAGGTCTAGTTGGGTTTTTCTTCTAAATTTTTTTTAAATGTTTATTTATTTTTGAGAGAGACAGAGACAGAGCTTGAGCAGGGGAGGGGCAGAGAGAGAGGGAGACACAGAATCCGAAGCAGGCTCCATGCTCTGAGCTTTCAGCACAGAACTGGACGTGGGGCTCAAGCCCATGAACTGTGAGATCATGACCTGAGCCGAAGTCGGACACCCGACCGAATGAGCCACCCAGGCTCTCCCAGTTGGGTTTTTCTTCTGATGTCTAGTCTCATATATCCTCCTACCTATTTTCATTTCATGTATATATTTCATAATGATCTCAAAGTTAACATGTTTGAAATTGAACACTGATCTTTCCCTCCAAGTCTGTGCATCCCTTGAATTTCCCCATTTTAGCAATAGTGACATCCCATAAATAACCAAGACAGGAAAAGAACTTGACCTAATAAAATTCACTGCACATTCAACTTTTCTAAATTTTTCTAAACCCTGAATTCATGAAAATTTTTTTAAAATATGATTTTGAGAATCAAAAGTGATGCTTGATTAAACTAACACATGTTATTTTGCTACATCCAAAACGCCACTAAAACTATAGTATAGAGAATCTTTTTTTGAAGACATGAACTCAAAAGATTAGAAATAACAAAGAGGGAAAACCAGCAACACAATCTCAGAAGCTGAAAAGCTGATAGAGGGGTGGTAACTGGCCTGAGAACAACAAATTCTAAGCTAGATATGAAGACAGCTGTGAGCTGATCCATTTTCTCAAACAGAACCACTACAAGTGTGTGGATCTATCAGCACCAGGTACCTACAGAACTGGGAGTGACAGGATGGGCAATCAAACAAGGAGGGCTGGGGGTAATCTGCTCTGGGAGCCTTTAAGTGCCTAGATTTCCTCCCCTCACTCACCATCATGAAGACTGGGAATTATCCTCTGCAGTCTATGCGATTGCCAGGCACATTTAAAGGCATGAGTACTACATGGAAAATATTAGATTAAATGACTCTGCACATAAAATGCTAACTATTGAGACCCCATTCTTTTTCTATTCAGCAACTAGGAGGCTGGTTGCTAGGCTTTTGTCCTCCAAATAGGAGAGAATATGACCTCATCTATGGAGATTCTGACAGCTCCACAAAGAAAAGCCTAGAGATAGTGATATATGGGGTCCTCTGGCAAAAGCCCTAACCAGATAATCCTACATTGAAGCTCAAAATTGAAAAACCTCACTTCCATTGTTCAGTTCTTCACTGTTAGTATTAACAGGTAAACAAGGATTATGACACATGAGAGGCATGCAAAACAAAACTAACAGGAAAAGAGAATAACTTGGAGAAAATAGGAACAATGCAGGAACTCTACTTAAGAATAGGATGCTAGAATTTTCACAGAGCTGTTGAAAATTAAAAGCACAATAGGCAGAAATTTAAAACTTAATAGAAGAGTTGGAAGATAAAGATGTTAGTGTCTTCCCAAAAGTGGGGAAGAAAGCATAATGAAAGAAAATGGGAATAATAATAATAATAAATGGAGGGCAAGATCAGGAGGCCCATCATGTAAAAAATGGATTAAAAAAAGAGAGGCCAGAAAAAAATGGAGTTGAGGAAACTGTGAATGAAATAGTTCAAGAAAATGCCCCCTGAAATTTAGGATATGAATTTTCAGATTAAAAAGACTTAGGTGGGTATTCATTATAATAGGTAAAAATATACACAGGCAAATATCATTGTGAACTTCCAGAACAATGGGAGAAAATAAAAGTTGCACAAGATTCAAAACAAAACAAAACAAAACAGTCACATACAAGCAATCAGGTATCAGAGTGAGTTTAGATTTTTCAACAGCAACTCAGAAGAAAGAACGTAATTAAGCAATGTGTTTGAAATTCTAAAGAAAATTTACTTTCAAGCTAGAATTCTATCCCTAACCAAATTATCAATTAAGTAGTAGGGTAAAATAAAATTTTCAGACATTCAAAATCTCAAAAACAACAATGCACCTTTTATCAAGAACCTTCTAGAATATATGCTCTACAAAAGCAGATATTAAAACAAAAAAGGGAAAGACCTAGGGTATAAAATGACAGCTGAGGGCCTAATGGGAGAAGTTAGAATGGACCAGAGAGTGTGACTTAGAGATGGACACGGAAGGCTGTCATTCCAAGACTCCTGCTAGCTACCATTCTACAACTTTCTAACCCCAGAACAGAATGCCCAAGGGATCTCGGCCCCTGTTCTTGTTTAACATGTTATGTGTTAATGAAGCTCTTACTTTCTCCTCCATGCCTTGCTGTGTGAATTGGCTGAGGACAATCATTTCAGATGAGTTCTCTTTGGAGAACTGTACATACTCAGTGGTGAATTTGGAAGCCAGTAATACCTAGATGCCCACACCTAGCTTTCACCTTCCTGTGGTGAGCTTTGAATTTCCCAAGGTTCATTCATGACCTTGCCCATTGATTTCTTCGGACAGTAATCCAGCAATGTATGTTTGATTTATCTTCTCTTGGAAGACCTCATCTAATAGTGGCAATATTACCAGTTCTTTACACAGTTACATTTGTGCTTTCTATTCAGTATTTTTTAAAACTAACCAATATATTGCTTAGAGATATATACATATGTAGTATAAACTAAAGAAAAACAAGGAAGTGATTAACTTAAAAGTCAGAATAGTGGTTACTTCTGTGGAGGAAAGACAGAGACACGTGCAAAAAGGGAACACTGGGGGCTTCTGCGAAGGTGGTAGTATTTATTTCTTAGCTTAGGTTGATGATGTGTATGATTTTAGTGTTAATATTTTTAAACTGTATATATATATATATATATATATATATATATATTTCATATGTGTATTAGCCAAGGTTCAACCAGAGAATCAAAACCAGTAAGAGGTATACATGAATTTATACAAGGAATTGGCAAATACAATAGTGCCTGGCTAATCAAATGTAAAGTCCATAGGACAGGCAAGCAAGAAGGGAAAATCATGTCCAGCCTGGAATTCCAGGAGCAGAAGCTGGAGATTGCTGTCCATTGGAATCAGTCAGGAAGGAAGATGGGGAGGAAGGGAGAAAAGCTGTAAACCTAGCTGTTGTTTGGAGTCTCTGAGCTGAGGGAAGGCTGCAAGTTCTGTTGTAAAGAATTTCCAACTGATTAAGGCACGCCCATAAAGGGTTGTCTCCTTTTTGATTAACTTAAAGCCATCATGATCCACATTTACAGAATCCTTTCACTGTAGAGCCTAGATTTGTGTTTAATTGAATAACAGAGAGAAGGGGTGTGCATGCCACAAAATGGCCAGTGTGCCCCTTCTGTCTGTCATCCATCTGTCCATCCAACTGAGAGAATATCTCTTATAGCCCACCCTAACTGGAAAGAGATTAGCCAAGCTGACACATCAAAAAGACAATATACTATTCTATATGAGTGATATAGTTCACAATTTAAAAAAAAAATTAAATTAAATTATTCTTTTCTGGTAATAAAATAAAATCACTAGGTAAACTTGTACAAAGAAGTCGCTAGAAATATTAATAGAGGTTGGCTTTTATTACTAGCATATTTCTTGCTGGGGTAATTCAAAACAATAATTGCAGCATAATTTTAGAAAAGTATTCTTTTTTCATATTTGAATAAGTTCCGACCAAATGAGAAAAGAGGTTTGAATGGGCCACCTTAAATTAATTTTTAATTGTAAAAATAAACCATTAAAAACTCAAGTGAGAAAATATATCACATTTCAACATGTTTGAAAGTAGGATTAGTACACTATGACATAACTATTTTACCAAAATGATTTGGGAAACATGACCTGTCTTCTACCACACAATATTGTCACCCTGAAATGCAGCTTAAATTTTCAGAAACCATTCAAATATATGTCATACTGTTATTATATCATTCTTTCATTTGTTTGAGTGAAGCCTGCTAGTGCACTGAAAACAGTATATCCATTACCTGAGTAGAGGCAGTCAACAAATTAATGGTAACCAACTTGTGCCTGACATAGTTTTCTTCAAAGAGATAATAAATGATCATATCTAGAAGTAGACATTATCCATCTGGTTCCAAAGGGTAGACTTAAAATAAATGGGTAAAAATATATGGGGAGGGAGACATGAGCTCAGGGTAAGAAAAACTTTGTCTATTGACAGAGCCACCTGGCAATAGAATGGGCATTCTCTGAAGATTGTGATTCTCCACTTCTAGAAGTTTCCAAGCCTAGGATGGCAGGCTTGCTGGGGTGCTGGCCTCACAGTTCAAGCCCCAGACTAGCATGACTATAGCATCCATTTTCACCTTTTTTCTTTTTTCACTCCTGAACCAATTTCCTATCATTACCACCTGCTCTAACTGAGTTGTTCTAAATCAACAGCACTGGGGAATCGTCCAAGGACTCTCTTTTTCACTATCAGTTTTCTTTCTGCTCAGATTAATTCTATGTTGTATCTTCCCATTTTCTTTGGTGTTTCAGTTCTTAATTCATTAAGTTCCACTGTCACAGACACATAAGCCTTTGTGTCTTCTTTAGTTTTCCTTTTGCTTATCCTTCAGAAAACTCTCTCTTTCTCTTATCATGTTGTCTGTGAGTAAAACAGAAACTTGAATAATAACTAAAGAGTGTAGTATTGGTGTAACACCAAATGAAAGTCATGAGTTTTGAAGTAAAATTAGACACAGTAAAAATTTAGGCTAATCATTTTAAAATTAAAAGTCATAAATCAGCAATTACAGTGCTGAAGAAAAGTCTAATACACATTTTCTTTCATCCAAAAGCATTTATTGATGGGGTGCCTGGATTATTCGGTCAGTTAAGCATCTGACTCTTGATTTCAGCTCAGGTCATGATCTCATGGTTTGTGATTTCAAGCCCCATATTGGGCTTGGTGCTGCCTATGTGAAGCCTGCTTGGGATTCTCTCTCTCCCTCTCTCTCCCTCTCTCTCTCTCTCTCTCTCTGACCCTCCCCTGTTCACACTCTCTTTCTTTCAAAATAAATAAATAAACTTAAAAAAAAGCATTTATTGAATGTCGACTCTATGCCAGGCTCCAGGTGTGTTAGGAACAGAAAATGGAATGATGTAATGTTTATCAAAGGGTGGTGTGTTCGTTTCTCAGAGTGAAAAATTCCCTAAAGGATGGGCGAGAAACCTGGTGCTTTCTTGCTCTGTTTCTCTTACTGTTCATTAACAGCTTTTTGGGGAAGAAAATATATTCTCTCTTTCCCATTAATCAACAGTTGAGTGATTACTAAGTACAAGCATTTGTTCTTTATGGATAAAGTTGGATACGATTTGGGTTTTTTAAATTTTATTTTATAGAAGGGATAATATCTGACAGATAATAGAAATAGAAACCAGAATATGGTTCATACCACAGTAGTGCCACTGCCTTGTTGTTTGTGAGGCAGCATGAGCCAGACAGACATGGATTTGAATCCAAGTTCCTATACTTGTATGCTACATGGCCTTGCTTCTCTGAACCATCTTGTTACTTGAAAAAAAAAAAGGACAAAAATAATAATGAAGGTGTTGTTAAGATTATAAATAATCCTAAAATCTGCATGGAATCACAAAAGAACCCGAATAGCCAAAGAAATCTTGAAAAAGAAGAAAATAGATCACAGTCCCAGATTTCAGGAGATACTACAAAGTTATAGAAACCAAAACAGTGTGGTGCTGGCACAAAAATAGATACATACATCAATAGAACAGAATAGAGAGATGTAAACCCATGATTATACAGTCAGTTAATCTTCTACAAAAGAGGCAAGAATATGCAATGGGGAAAAAGGTCTCTTCAACAATGGTTTTGGGGAAAGTGCACAGCTACATGCAAAAGAATGAAACTGGACTTCTTTATTAAAAATCCTAGAAGAGGGCACAGGCGATAATTTCTCTGACATTGGCCACAGCAACGTTTTTCTAGATATGTATTCTGAGGCAAGGGAAACAAAAGCAAAGATTGGGATTGTATCAAAATAAAAAGCTTCTGCACAGTGAAGGAAACAATCAACAAAACTAAAAGACAATCTACAGAATGGGAGAAGATATTTGCAAATGACATATCTGAGAAGGGATTAATATCCAAAATATGTATATAATTTATAAAACTCAACCCCAAAAAACAAATAATACAATTAAAAATTGGGTAGAAGATAAGAATAGACATTTCTTTAAAGAAGATATACAGATGGCCAACAGACACATGAAAAGGTGCTCAACATCACTAATCATCAGGGAAATGCAAATAAAAACCACAATGAGATACCACCTCACACTTGTCAGAATGGCTAAAATAAAAAAGACAGGAAACAAATGTCGAGGGTGTGGAAAAAAAGGAACTGTCATGCACTGTTGGTGGTAATGCAAACTGATGCACAGTCACTGTGGAAAACAGAATGGACATCCCTCAAAAAAAATTAAAAGTAGAATTACTATATGATCCAGTAATTCCACTATTGGGTATATTTATCCAGAGAAAACAAAAACACTAATCTGAAAAGATACACATACTCCCATGTTTATTGCAGAATTATTTACAATAGTCAAGATATGAAAGCAACTCATGTCCATCAATACACAAATGGATAAAGAAGATGTGGTGTATATATATAACAGAATATAACTTGACCGTAAAAAAAGAATAAAATCTTGCCATTTGCAACAACATGGATAGATCTACAGGGGATAATGCTAAGTGAAATATGTCAGAGAAAGACAAATGCCATCTGATTTCACTTCTATGTGTAATTTCAGAAACAAAACAAAGAAAAAAAGACAAACCAAAAAACAGACTCTTAACTATAGAGAATAAACTGATGGTTACCAGAGGGGAGGTGGGTGGCAGTTTGGCTGAAAGAAGGGGATTAAGAGTACATTTATTGTGATGAACATTAAGTAACGTATAGAATTGTTGAATCACTATATTGTACATCTGAAATTAACATAACACTGCATGTTAACTATACTGGAATTAAAACTTTATGGGGTGCCTGGGTGGCTCAGTCGGTTAAGCATCCAACTCTTGATTTCCACTCAGGTCATGATCTCATGGTTCGTGGGATCAAGCCTTGTATCAGAATCTGCACTGACAGCATAGAGGCTATTTGGGATTCTCTCTCTCTCTCTGTCTGCATACACATGCATGCTCTCTCTTTCTCTCTCTCTCTCAAAATAAATAAACATACAAAAACCTTTAAAGATAGATAGATAGATAAATGAAATGAGGGCATGATGGATTATTAACTACTAATACTTAGGATTCACAATCTGCCCATCTCCCTTGCTCTCTGGGGATAAAAGGACAAAAATAAGAGATGCAGAGCCATGAAAGGAAAACAGCAGACCCAATGGGAAAAAACATTCCCAGCCTTCAGCATGTGAATGGGAAATATAACTGGGAGAGAGAGTAGGGGGCACTAAGAGGATGGTATGGCTCAGAGTAAGTAAACAGGATGCAGGGAAGACACATATGGATGAGAAAGAGGACTCTCTTGGGGGAAGACATTGAGAGTTTCTTGGAGTTTGAGGGTACCAGAGAATAATAGAGCACAGGTGATTTTAATAAGAATTTCTATATACACTGTAAATGTTTGAGAGAGCTCTGAAAGTGAGGAATCTTCTTTGGATTGTTTCTCTTTAAATACAGAACCATAAAGAACAGTCAATGATTGTCCAGGGGATTGTCATTCTCAATTTTGAAACTAAGGTGAGACTCTACCTAAAACTTATATGAAAATCATTGCCATATATATGAGTCAATATGGGTTTTCACAATGAGAAAGGAGATAAAAGGGATAAAGGGATACACACACACACGCGCGCGCACACACACACACACACATTTTATACACACAGCATGAGTAGGGGAGGGGCAAAGAGAGAGGGAGACACAGAATCAGAAGCAGGCTCCAGACTCTGAGTGGTCAGCACAGAGCCCAATGCAGGGTTTGAACTCATGAACTGCAAGATCATGACCGGAGTCAAAGTTGGACTCTTAAACAACTGAGCTACCCAGCTGCCCCCAAAATTGAAATTATTATTTGAGACAAGTGCAAGATTTCAGAAAGAGGTTTTATGACATTACATTTAGGAAGTCTACAAAGATAGTCCTTCCCAAATTACTACTTTGGAATTTCCATTTTAACAGAACATTTAATAGACTCATCTGCTTAAGAATTTGGAGCCCTTTATACATGGGGCATAGAGTAGTGATGGATATGGGGACCAGCTCAATAATGTATCTTTTATCAGCCAGAGTACTTGATCCTTGTTCTAGAACTGGCAGTGCTCAGGCATTGTGAAAAACTATTTTTCCCCCAAATTGAAGACACACTTAGACATAAAAGAGACTCTGAGTAATGGTTACAGCATGCCCCAGAGACACTGCAGGAATGATGAGGTCAGAGGTGGTAAAGGCAGCCAAGTAGGGCTGTTCAGTCACTCAGGTCATTTGCCTTTGCAATCTGTTGGGGAACAGGAACTGAGAGGCATGTGCCAATTCATAACCATGCATCAGTGAGCAGTGAGCCTCTGACTTCATGTCTTGAGTAGAAAAACTTATTTTATTCCAGGAACTCTGGAATGGGACTTGCAAGCTTAGAAGCATGGCTGAACCATATTTGGCAAAGGGAATAAATAATTAGAAATCAATAAACAAGAACAGATAACTCTCTGAGGAGTCACCTAAATATTCTCCTTTGATCATTTCATCAAAGCTAGAAAGAATAGGAAGCAAAATTTGCAGCTAGAAGGAAGACATGTGAAGACCTTCAGGCCTGAGAAGCTAGGTAGAGGTGTGAAAGTAGCTTCACATCTTGAAGACTGCCCAGGCACTGTCTCAGTGGCCTCCCTATCCAGGTGAGGGGACCAGGCTGGGGCCTAAATCAGAGACCACAGCTTCTATCAAGTTTCCTATGTGCCAGAGGGGGATATAGGCAAGACCACTGTGATCATTTAGTTGCTTCCCGCAACTTTCTCAGATCCTGCCAATCAGCATGTGGCATGAATCCCAAAAGATAGAGGCTGGAACTTACCCTTTCCTGGTTTAATCTGATTAAAAGAAGCATCTGATGTTTTTCCATCATCGTTCCTTCTCCATTTGGAAGATAAAGGCATGCCTTTAGAAATTTTCCTAGCTTCCCCATTTTAATGTTTTTAAGGAAAAAAAGCTATGATAAACCCCTCCCATGCTTCATCTGGTTGCACCTCCAGAAGAACCTGAGAGTTCCCACACCTGGAAATCAGGTATCTGAAGGCCCCAGTGCCAGGCATATTTAGCAGGGTTTTTTCCCCTAGGAATCACTGATCTTTCAATTCCCAGTTAGGCACAGATTTCCAATACTGTTTATATGATAAAATATTTCTAATAAGGAAAAAGAGTGTTTGAGAAGAATTATTCAAGGTGATGGCATCTGAACCAGTCCCCCAAATAGAAAACACCGGTGAACTTGTGTCTCAAATATACACTAGGACCAGGACAGTCCTTTCTAAATTGTTCACCCTCTGCCATATATATAGCTGGGGGCTGCGAATCTGTTTTAAAGTGAGGGGGGAAATTCAAAAAAATGAACATGAGACACTTGCCAAATAATATACAAATATAAATAGATTGTGTTTGTATTTTTACCGTTTAGAAATTGAAATTTGTGACTGTGATTCAGATAACAAAAAAGACCATGAGTCTCATGCTGAATCACTTCTTCCTTTTCCATTACTCTCTGCAAAAGAAATGAACATATTCTTGATCTTGAACACATACTATGTGCCAGAAACTGTTTTAAAGGCTTTACATCTATTAACTCAGAATTTATGTCTCTAGAGAACAATAAATAACTCACTGATATGGTATTCACAGAACAGTTTACTGCAACTTTGGATAGAGTTAATTACATTTTATGTAAGAATTTCCCTCACATGAAGCAACAGGTAGACAACAATAGAGAAATATCTGTTATCTAAATGAAAAGAGTCATTATAATGACAAGTTGTGATATTTTTTTCTGTTAGCAGGATAAATACATTGGAGCCACCACTCATTCAGCCTGGATTAAGTAGCCAGATATGGCTCAGTCATGAAAAAAGTTCTCCTTTCAGAACATCATTATAAATTAGCCCATTTCAGAGCAGAGTTAAAGATCTTCCAGTAGGAATAAGATTTTGAGGAGGTTGTTATCAACAAACAAGTGTGTGTTGTTTTCAAAACTCCTTGGCTTAGTTTATAACAATAATATTCATAAGACACTGCAGTGTGTTTTCAAAAGCTTAATGGAAAGGGTTAAGTCCACTATTGTTTACTCCTCTTAAATTATAATTGAAGCAGCTGCAGGAGAACTTAATACCATTCATTTTCTTAAAGTATGTAATTTCTACTAATTGTTAGATTACCATGTTTGTAGATTATAGCATCATAATGCCAATGGACTTCATGCAAAATTTCAATGCAAATTGCAATGAAAAGGCATGATTATCACATTTAAAATGCAAACACTAAGAAAAGAAATTAAGATAGCCAGATTTTGTTTGGCTAAGCAAAAGGTTTAGCTTGATCAATAGTTAAAATTTATTAGTTTTCCTCATTACAAAGTTATACAGGTTTTTTTATATAAAATTTGGCAATAAAGTTCACTAACAAGAAGAAAAAGAAAAATCATCTATGGTCTTAGCTTGAGGGTAATCATTGTCATGTTTTTTCATTTCCTTCCACTATTTTGAAAATAAATATAAATGTACACATACATAATTTACTTTCACAAAGAGGGGAACATATACATTCTTTTATTTAATCACTTACCTATATATTGTTGCTATCATCTCCTATCATATCATCATATTTTATGATGCATAATTATATGTTTATCATAGATTATTAACAAATTCTCATTGTTGGACATATTTTGTTTTCTTTTTTTTCTTTGTAATGACAACCACAGCTATGATGAAGGTTCTTGACACAATATCTAATAATATTGTTTCTTTGAATAAATTTCCATAAATCTAATTGTTACCTCATAATACAAACACAAATTCAAAGTCAAATTTCCTTTCATAAAAAAATTGATTTAGGGGCACCTGGGTGGCTCAGCCAGTTAAGCGTCTGACTTTGGCTCAGGTCATGATCTCGTGCTTCATGAGTTCTGTGCTGACAGCTCAGAGCCTGGAGCCTGGCTTCAGATTCTGTGTCTCCCTCTCTCCCTGCTCCTCCCCCACTCACTCACTCTCTCTCTCTGTCAGGATATAAAATCAATGCACAGAAGTCGGTTGCATTCCTATACACCAACAATGAAGCAGCAGAAAGAGAAATCAAGGAAACGATCCCATTTACAGTTGCACCAAAAAACCCATAAAATACCTAGGAACAAATCTAACCAAAGAGGTGAAAAATCTTTACGGTGAAACCTATAGAAAGCTGATGAAAGAAATTGAAGAAGACACAAAGAAATGGAAAAAGATTCCATGCTCCTAGATAGGAAGAACAAATATTGTTAAAATGTCAATACTACCCAAAGCAATCTACGTATTCAATGCGATCCCTATCCAAGTAACACGAGCAGTCTTCACAGAGCTAGAACAAATAATCCTAAAATTTGTGTGGAACCAGAAAAGACCCCGAATAGCCAAAGCAATGTTGAAAAAGAAAACCAAAGCAGGAGGCATCACAATCCCAGACTTCAAGCTATACTACAAAACTGTAATCATCAAGACAGTATGGTACTGGCACAAGAACAGACACTCAGATCGATGGAACAGAATAGAGAACCTAGAAATGGACCCACAAACACATGGGCAACTCATCTTTGACAAAGCAGGAAAGAATATCCAATGCAATAAAGACAGTGTCTTCAGCACGTGGTGCTGGGAAAACTGGACAGCAACATGCAGAAGAATGAACCTGGACCACTTTCTTACACCAGACACAAAAATGAACTCAAAATGGATGAAAGACCTCAATGTAAGACAGGAAGCCATCAAAGTCCTCGAGGACAAAGCAGGCAAAAACCTCTTTGATCTTGCCCGCAGCAATTTCTTACTCAACACGTCTTCGGAGGCAAGGGAAACAAAAGCAAAAATGAACTACTGGGACCCTATCAAAATAAAAAGCTTCTGCACAGCGAAGGAAACAATCAGCAAAACTAAAAGGCACCTGACAGAATGGGAGAAGACATTTGCAAACGATATATCAGATAAAGGGTTAGTATCTAAAATCTGTAAAGAACTTATCAAACTCAACACCCAAAAAAAACAAATAATCCAGTGAAGAAATGGGCAAAAGACATGAATAGACACTTCTCCAAAGAAGACATCCAGATGGCCAACCAACACATGAAAAATGCTCAACATCACTCATCATCAGGGAAATACAAATCAAAACCACAATGAGATACTACCTCACACCTGTCAGAATGGCTAATATTAACAACTCAGGCAACAGATGTTGGTGAGGATGCAGGGAAAGAGGATCTCTTTTGCATTGTTGGTGGGAATGCAAGCTGGTGCAGCTACTCTGGAAAACGGTATGGAGGTTTCTCCCAAAACTAAAAATAGAACTACCCTACGACCCAGCAATTGCACTACTAGGCATTTATCCAAGGGATACAGGTGTGCTGTTTCGAAGGGACACATGCACCCCCATGTTTATAGCAGCACTATCAACAATAGCTAAAGTATGGAAAGAGCCCAAATGTCCATCGATGGATGACTGGATAGAGAAAATGTGGTGTATATATATACAATGGAGTATTACTCAGCAATCAAAAAGAATGAAATCTTGCCATTTGCAACGAAGTGGATGGAACTGGAGGGTATTATGCTAAGTGAAATTAGTCAAAGAAAAACAAAAATCATATGACTTCATTCATATGAGGACTTTAAGAGACAAAACAGATGAACATTAAAGAAGGGAAACAAAAATAATATAAAAACAGGGAGAGGGACAAAACAAAAGAGACTCATAAGTATGGAGAACAAACTGAGGGTTGCTGGAAGGGTTGTGGGAGGGGGGATGGGCTAAATGGGTAAGGGGCATTAAGGAATCTACTGAAATTGTTGCTTCACTATATACTAAGTTGGATGTAAATTTAAAAAAATAAAAAATAAAGTTAAATAAAAAAATCAAAAATAAACATTTTTTAAAAATAACAATAAATTGATTTAAACTCCAAACCACAATTTAAATGGTCAAAAGAAAGTAAGAAATATGTCACTGAAGACTGTATCAAGATGCCCAAAGTCATTGAAAACATGCTTGAAATCCTTAAAAACCCTAGAAATACACAATAAAGCAACAAAAGATGTCACTTCACACACTTTAGATTTAAAAAAAAAAATTAAGATTGGGGTACCTGGGTGGCTCAGTCTGTTGAGTTTCTGATTTTGGCTCAGGTCATGATCTAGCAGTCCGTGGGTTCAAGCCCCATGTCAGGCTATGTGCTGAAGGCTCAGAGCCTCGAGCCTGCTTCGGTTTCTGTGTCTCCCCCTCACTCTGCCCCTCCCTCCTCCACGCTGTCTCCGCCCCCCCCTCAAAAATAAATAAACATTAAAAAAGAATGCCTCTTCCTACTTTCTAAAAAAATTAAGATAAATATTTAGAAAGATAAAAAATTTAGAGAGAGAAAAAAAAATTAAGTCTAATGATACAACCGTTTTATTCACTTCTCATCAAAGTGTAAGTCAATAGACCCATTTTGGAGGGCACTTAGATAAATCCTAAATGGAAAATATACATATTCTAGAACTCAGTAATTTTACTTCTGAGAACTTAGGCTAGAAAGATACTTGCACATGAGCCAGGGACCAGCCTGCATCTATCACATGCCCACCCCTACTGCTGGGCAGGCAGAATTTCAGGACCACAGGGAATGGGTGAATAGCACTTCTCCAGTGGAAGGGAAAACAGGCATGCTGTCAACATGTGTCCACTCTAATAAATCATTATGCTCTTTTGAATTCTAAAATCAATTATGAATGACCCAATTTGTGTCAATTAACATAAAATCACAAGTTCTTCAGAACGCTATAATTTGTAAATGTTGAGTTGACACATCCAGCTGCCAAAGAGTCACAAAGCACAGTCAGGGGCCTTTGAACAATTTGGAGTACAAATACATCTTTAGCACTTTCTAACTCCACTTCTAGTTCCCTTTTTATTAGCAAACTTCTCTTCCAGAAGAAAGTATTCATCAGATACAATCCTGAGTTACATTCTTCCTGAGTTAATTAATATCTACTAAGGAAGGAATTCATTGAAAACAAAGGTGTTAGCACATTGGTTCTCAACTTCTTTGCAAGTTAGAATCACCTGAAGAACTTTTAAAAATACTGACACTTGTGCCCACTCTCCCCAGACCAATTCAAACTGGACCTCTGATGGTGGTGTCTGAGCATTTGTACTTTTTAATAAGCTCCCCAGGTCTTTGCACATACAGCAATGTGTATAAACTGCTCTCTCGATGTCCACCTGAAAAACATTTTTTGTTTAGAAGGGAACCAGGAATGATATTATAGGTGCTGCTTTGGAACAAATAGTTCTCTCCAATGTCTACCTTCAGCCACACCTCTTAGGGATCTTTTCTCACTGGGCTGGCTTTCCCTAGTCATTAGGGTCATATTATTTCATGGCATGCATAGAAAGCTGAGCAGCAGTAGCATTTTTCTTGGTCCCCAGATGCTAGCAATTATAAGTTACATCACAGATTGGGTGAAGAAAAGTCACGCCATTATATCAAATACAGACATCCATTATAAGACACCAGAAAATTTGAAATGCTATAAAATTGTCTTAGAATTGAAAATATAAGAATTTTTATTTTTTAAGTTTATTTATTTATTTTCAGAGAGAGAGAGCACACACAAGTGGGGGAGGAGCAGAGAGTGAGAGAGAAGGAGAGAGAGAATCCCAAGCAGGCTCCACACAATCAGCCAGAGCCTAACTTGGGGACTGAACTCATGAACCGTAAGATCATGATCTGAGCCAAAATTGAGTCAGACACTTAACTGACTGATCCACCCAGGCACACCTAAAATATAATAATTTTTAAATTATTATTACTATTAAGGTGTTGAGTTGAGAGTAGAACTCAGGTGACTGACAGAAAATAGTTTTATAACTTACTGTTGGGAAAGAAAAAAAGAAAAGGAAGTAGATATGAATGCTTTGAGTATGCATTCCTTAGGTATGACTGAGAGGGCCAACACACATGGCCTTCAAATGTTCCATATGTGCTGTGGAGAAGAATTATGTAAAGTCTTTTGAACTTCCCTTTATATGGGAGGATTGTCCCATATAGCCATATGTGGTGGGGAGCTCCTGCAACAAAGGTAGATAATACAGCTTTCTGGGCTAGCTGCTGATGTAGCTACTCATATCATCTGGTTCCACTGGGGATTGATTCTTTTTCATGTATCTTTTTAATTTCACGTAAATTGCTCCTGGACCTACCTGACTTGACAACATAGAACCCAGCTTTAATAGAGCCCAGCTTATGATGTGCGGTTCCAAGTTCACGGCCACTTGAAGTCCCATTGTCAAATATTCCATCTTTATCAGGGCCCTGTAGCATGCCAAGAGCTACTTTTCAAAAAGCTTATAACACTCAACTGCAGATGACATGGCCTTACTTCAGAAAATCAAGAATTTGCACTGTAATTCTCCTATTGTGGCTTTTCATAAATTCTGTCTTGGAACTTTTTCCACCACTAACACCAATGAAAGAAATGAAGGAAGAAGCAGGGATGACAGAAGGGAACTTCAGGTAATGGTGCCCCAGTGGGCAATGCCAGAGCAAAGATTGCCCATTAATAGAGCCCCACATTGGGCAGAAATGACCAGGTCCCTAGTATTTCCACGAGGCTCAGACTCTGGGGACATCCCTAGAAGAATGTAGCCTCACTTTAAGAGCTGAAGGGTACTCTGAAAGCCTCTAATGGAGGCTGTCAGCCAATTGCTTTTTCAGCAATTGACCGGCAGGTTCTTTTTTGAAGGGAGATCAAAGTGACACACCACGGCTGCCAGATACAAGCTTTAAATTTTATATATATAAGTGGTGTTGTACTGTATGCCCATTCTGACCTTTATGATCTAGTATTGTTTTCATGGCTCATTTAGAGATAACATTGTATACTCACTTGATATTTTACTGCTATCACCAGCAATGATGTAATGATATCTTTGTGCATGTTTCCTTGTGTGAGAATTTCTCTATGGTACATACCTGGAAGTATTAAGTCATGAACTATCTATCTTCTCAATTTCACTAAATACTGAATATGGTTATTCAACCAGTATTTTTAAGTATATATTATGCATTTATATGGACTGATTATTAAAATGAGTGTGGATTATTTTTGAATTTCTAATGGCTCTTAATTCTTTTGGCTTTTTGTATCTAAAAACACATAAGGAAGGATTACTTCCCATACAGTGAGCCAAAATCCCCCCCCAAAATAATTTTGAACCTATTTGGCTTAAGTTAAGTCATATGCCAATCCCTAAACCAATGATTGTGAGCAAGGTGATGAAAATCTTGACTAGCTTAGTTAGCCAAGGTCACATTCTGGAGTTGAAAGTGGTAGGTTGTCCCTCAGGAAATCATACTGTACTTACAGAAGAAAGGCAAAGGTGTGCTGGGTATTGAAATAACAGATGTCCATCACAACATACACAGAGTCTAGGCCTTTTGAACCTAGCTTTAAGTGGATTTTATTTTACCATGCTAAATGATTTTTCTCCTTAATTTGTTGAGAGTTCTGCTTTCATTTCTTTGCCCAAGATACAACCCCAGCAGTATTAGTCCAATCTCAGTCTGCCATATCACCCTGCTGAAGACCAATAACAGACAGTGTAGCTTATCTAATCACTATCTATTCCACTTTTGGAGAAGGTCAATTCCCTCCCCAGACTAGGGATGGTAGCAGAAAGGGGGGAATCTACTGATTAGTCGAAGTCTATCAAGTGGTAACTCTACTCATCTTGCCAGTTATGGGATTAAGAATGGACTGGTAGTGCAATTCTGGCTTATAAATTAGGAAGAGAAGTCAGATGGAAGGCCAAGGAGAAAGTGCCTCTGGAAACTGAAGTCTGAGAAGTTGGTGCAGAAATTGCTAAAGCTCTTCTGCAATCAAAAGTTTTCACTGTCAGGGTGTCTGTATGGCTCAGTTCAGTTAAGTGTCAGACTCTTGATTTTGGCTCAGGTCATAATCTCATGGTTGTGAGATTGAGCCCTGTGCTGGGCTCTGCATTGAGCATGGAGCTTGCTTAAGATTCTCTCTCTCTCTAAATAAATAAATAAATAAATTTTAAAAAAGTTGTCACTGCCATGCTAAAGATGGCAAAGCAAAAGTAAAGAACCTAAGTGCTTATGACATCTTTGAGCTATTGGCCAAACCTGGAGCTGCCTGTCTCTGCATTTTTTTTTCTGTTGACTTCAAAAACATACTTAGTATTTCAGTCTTTGCTACTCAGAGTGTGGTCTGTGTCCAAACATCATCAGCACGCTTGGGATATTGTTGGAAATGCAGAATCTTGGGCCCCATTTCACACCTACTGAATCAGAACCTGCATTTTGATAAGTCTGCAGGTGATCCATATGCACATTAATGTTTGAGATGCAATAGTTTAACTCACTGTTATTGTTTTTTATATTAATTTACAATTGAAAGCATCCTGGGACAAAGTCACACAAGCTACCAAATATCAAAGTTGGAACTTGAAAGTCTATTTTTCATTAGGTCACACTGTCTTACAATTTATGCAATTACCACAGATACAATATAGCTAGATAATATTTGTAGAGATCATAGATTTTTTAAAAAATGTTTTCCTACTCAGAATGGTAGAATTACCTTGGTTGCCCGATAATTATCATAATCCCTCACTCCACTTTGCCTCTGCAGACAGAACGATCAGTGAAGGTTACATATTTGCCCTCAGTTTTCTGTGTCTGAAATGACAAAACGTTTATGATTATGTGGTTCTACATTCTTACCAGTTAGTGGAACAGAGAATAGGGACTAAGCAATTCTGTTCCTGTTTGTCTTTTAACAAACTCCACTTTCCCATTGGACTGCACTGATTTCACTTTAAGGAAGACGTGTCTAATGTTGGCCCAGGTCCCTCAACATGTTGGGTGACTTCAGCCAAAGATCACTGCTGCTCTCTGAGGGTGTATTCTTGGCAAGAGGACCCTCCAGATCCCAGCTCTGCAAGGACCCACTAAGACTCAAGGGTTCTGATATCTACATAGCTTTGCTCTGTTCTCTTTTTCATCTCTGCTAATTGTGTGTAATGCTTCACAGACAGCTGGAAGGAGTGGGCACATGCTGTGTGCCATGTGGTCACCCTTCTCTTTCTCACCACCTACATCTGAGGGCAGATGCTGAATGTCCTCTAAGTTACCTTCTCAGACACTTTATAATATGGGATATCTATTAAACCACATTGAACCACAGAACAGGTCAGAGAAAATTCTTTTCAGAATCCTAAAACTTTCTTCTCTGTTGATATGGGCAGCCCAGGAAATGTCAGCTATCTTCACAGTAGCACCCAACCCTTTCCTCTCAATGTGAGGAAAGGAGATCGGTCTCCCGGCATTGGCACTGGGTATGTGTGCTTAGCTGGTGAAAATCCAAGAAACTACTATTAAAGGCAGAGAATCAAATCACTCATTGTTCAGGAAAGAACACTTAAAAGACTCCTCTTTTTATTGTAAAATGTCAAACATGTATATATCTGATTCAGAGGTGGGGACTCTAGGAGGTACTTAGCTCATGAGGGTGGAACCCTTATGAATGGCATTAGTGCCTTTGTAAGAAGAGACATGAGAGAGATGGTTTCTCTCTCTGCCATGTGAGGATATATTAGTAGGCCACCATATTCAAATCAGGAAGAAGGTTCTCACCAGGAATAAAATTGGCCAACACCCTCATCTCAGAATTCTATCCTCCAAAACTGTGAGCCATAATATCTGTTGTTTAAGCCACCTAGTCTATGGTATTTTTGTTATAGCAGCCTGAGCAGACTAAGATACATATTTCTTAAGAATAAAAATGACATAAAATAAAATAATAAAATAAAATAATAAAATACCCATGTGCCACCAGCCAACTTAAAAAAAATAGAATATATCCACTATCTTTGAAGCCCCATGTGTGCTCCCCCTGCTGATATCCTCCTTCCTCTACTACCTCTTGTCAGCCCAGAAGTAACAAAAATCCAGTATTATTAGTCATTCTCTTGCTCTTCTGTATAGTTTTACCACATACACATCTATCCCAACATAGTATGTTGTCTGATTTTTCCTGATTTTCCACTTTGTATAAATGAATAACACAGTATACTTTTATGACTTTCTTTTTCACTCAACATTTTGAGTGGTAGTTCATTTTGTTCATTGATGTTTAGTATTTCATTTTTGAACATAACAGGATTTGTTTATCGATTTTACTGTTGATGGAAATTTCATGCTTATAAACAGTGTGTCTTGGAATTCACATTATGTGGCTCCTGGCATGCATGAGCAAGAGTTTCTCCTGGGAGTATGCTGTAAGTGTCATTAACACTGGTCACATATATTCTGCTGCTATTTTCCATCAAGGCTCATGCTATGATTACCCTCCGTGGCCCACATAATTTCGGTATGGCCGTGTTGGACTAATGAAACGTGGGCTAAAGTGATGTGTGACATTTCTGGGCAGAAGCTTTAAGAAGCAATACATACAATGTTCTTTTCCCTTTTCTATGGTGGCTGGAAGTATTCCACATAGCAGCTGCTCAGTCTGCATGGATCCCAAAGTAAGGATGCCAATGACATAGAATCAGGTCTCCATTCAGCCCACAGGGATCATGTATCATGAGTGAGACAGAAACCTTTGTTATTTTAAGTCACCTGGGTTTGTTAACCAAAGCCTTGGCTGGCTTATCATGACTGATATAGACATAGGGAGTAGGAATAGATTTGTTTGGAATGCATCTATTCAACTTTAATAAATTATGCCAAACTGTTTTCCAAAGAGATTGAGCCAATTTTTAAACAACTTATCAAAAATGGATAAGAGTTCCTGTTATTCCACAGCCTTGCCAAAACTTGGTATTTTCAGACTATAATTTGATCTAATGGACTCTTAGGGAATGGTGTCTCATTATTTGAATTCTATTTTCCTGATAACTAGTGATATATTTTTGTATGTTTATTAGGCACTCAGCTTTCTTTTTCTGTCAAATGCCTGTTTATAATTTAGGCCTGTGTCTCTATTGATTCATTTCCTGTATTTCTGTAGTGTTTGCCTTTTTCTTATTGACTCATGTGAATTCTTTATTTTTGAGGGGTGGGGTGAGGAAAGGGGTGGAGAAGGGGCAGAGAGAGAGAAACTATTTTTTTAATTTAATTTTTTAAATTTACATCCAAATTACTTAGCATCTAGTACAACAATGCTTTCAGGAATAGATTCCTTAAAGCCCCTTACCCATTTACACCATCCCCCCTCCAACAACCCCTCCAGTAACTCTCTGTTCTCCATATTTAAGAGTCTCTTATGTTTTGTTCCCCTCCCTGTTTTTATATTATTTTTGTTTCCCTTCTTTAATGTTCATCTGTTTTGTCTCTTAAAGTCCTCATATGAATGAAGTCATATGATTTTTGTTTTTCTTTGACTAATTTCACTTAGCTTAATACCCTCCAGTTCCATCCACTTCGTTGCAAATGGCAAGATTTCATTCTTTTTGATTGCTGAGTAATACTCCATTGTATATATATACACCACATTTTCTCTATCCAGTCATCCATCGATGGACATTTGGGCTCTTTCCATACTTTAGCTATTGTTGATAGTGCTGCTATAAACATGGGGGTGCATGTGTCCCTTCGAAACAGCACACCTGTATCCCTTGGATAAATGCCTAGTAGTGCAATTGCTGGGTCGTAGGGTAGTTCTATTTTTAGTTTTGGGAGAAACCTCCATACCGTTTTCCAGAGTAGCTGCACCAGCTTGCATTCCCACCAACAATGCAAAAGAGATCCTCTTTCCCTGCATCCTCACCAACATCTGTTGCCTGAGTTGTTAATATTAGCCATTCTGACAGGTGTGAGGTAGTATCTCATTGTGGTTTTGATTTGTATTTCCCTGATGATGAGTGATGTTGAGCATTTTTCATGTGTTGGTTGGCCATCTGGATGTCTTCTTTGGAGAAGTGTCTATTCATGTCTTTTGCCCATTTCTTCACTGGATTATTTGTTTTTTTTGGGTGTTGAGTTTGATAAGTTCTTTACAGATTTTAGATACTAACCCTTTATCTGATATATCGTTTGCAAATGTCTTCTCCCATTCTGTCAGGTGCCTTTTAGTTTTGCTGATTGTTTCCTTCGCTGTGCAGAAGCTTTTTATTTTGATAGGGTCCCAGTAGTTCATTTTTGCTTTTGTTTCCCTTGCCTCCGAAGACGTGTTGAGTAAGAAATTGCTGCGGGCAAGATCAAAGAGGTTTTTGCCTGCTTTGTCCTCGAGGACTTTGATGGCTTCCTGTCTTACATTGAGGTCTTTCATCCATTTTGAGTTCATTTTTGTGTCTGGTGTAAGAAAGTGGTCCAGGTTCATTCTTCTGCATGTTGCTGTCCAGTTTTCCCAGCACCACGTGCTGAAGACACTGTCTTTATTGCATTGGATATTCTTTCCTGCTTTGTCAAAGATGAGTTGCCCATGTGTTTGTGGGTCCATTTCTAGGTTCTCTATTCTGTTCCATCGATCTGAGTGTCTGTTCTTGTGCCAGTACCATACTGTCTTGATGATTACAGTTTTGTAGTATAGCTTGAAGTCTGGGATTGTGATGCCTCCTGCTTTGGTTTTCTTTTTCAACATTGCTTTGGCTATTCGGGGTCTTTTCTGGTTCCACACAAATTTTAGGATTATTTGTTCTAGCTCTGTGAAGACTGCTCGTGTTACTTGGATAGGGATCGCATTGAATACGTAGATTGCTTTGGGTAGTATTGACATTTTAACAATATTTGTTCTTCCTATCTAGGAGCATGGAATCTTTTTCCATTTCTTTGTGTCTTCTTCAATTTCTTTCATCAGCTTTCTATAGGTTTCACCGTAAAGATTTTTCACCTCTTTGGTTAGATTTGTTCCTAGGTATTTTATGGGTTTTTTGGTGCAACTGTAAATGGGATCGTTTCCTTGATTTCTCTTTCTGCTGCTTCATTGTTGGTGTATAGGAATGCAACCGATTTCTGAGCATTGATTTTATATCCCGCAACTTTGCTGAATTCATGAATCAGTTATAGCAGTTTTTTGGTGGAATATTTTGGGTTTTCCATATACAGTATCATGTCATCTGCAAAGAGTGAAAGCTTGACCTCCTCCTGGCAGATTTGTATGCCTTTTATTTCTTTGTGTTGTCTGATTGCAGAGTCTAAGACTTCCAATACTATGTTGAATAACAGTGGTGAGAGTGGACATCCCTGTCTTGTTGCTGACCTAAGGAAGAAAGCTGTCAGTTTTTCCCCATTGAGGAAGATATTAGCATTGGGTCGTTCATATATGGTTTTTATGATCTCGAGGTATGCTCCTTCTATCCCTACTTTCTTGAGGGTTTTTATCAAAAAAGGATGCTGTATTTTGTCAAATGGTTTCTCTCCATCTATGGAGAGGATCATGTGATTCTTGTCCTTTCTTTTATTGATGTGATATATCACAATGATTGTTTTGCAGATATTGAACCAGCTCTGCATCCCAGGTATAAATCCCACTTGGTTGTGGTAAATATTTTTTTTAATGTATTGTTGGATACAGTTGGCTAGTATCTTATTGAGAATTTTTGTGCCTATGTTCATCAGAGAAATTGCTCTATAGTTCTCCTTTTTAGTGTGGTCTCTGTCTGGTTTGGGAATTAAGGTAATGCTGGCTTCACAGAAAGAGTTTGGAAGTTTTCCTTCCATTTCTATTTTTTTGCAACAGCTTCAAGAGAATAGGTGTTAACTCTTCCTTAAATGTTTGGTAGAATTCCCCTGGAAGGCCATCTGGCCCTGAACGCTTGTTTTTTGGCAGATTTTTTATTACTAATTCAATGTCTTTACTGGTTATGGGTCTGTTCAAATTTTCTATTTCTTCCTGTTTCCGTTTTGGTCGTGTATATATGTTTCTAGGAATTTGTCCATTTCTTCCAGATTGCCCATTTTATTGGCACATAATTGCTCATAATATTCTCTTACTACTGTTTTTATTTCTGTTGTGTTGGTTGTGATCTCTCCTCTTTCATTCTTGGTTTTACTTATTTGGATCCTTTTCTTCTTCTTTTTGATCAAACTGGCTAGTGGTTTATCAATTCTGTTAATTCTTTCAAAGAACCAGCTTCTGGTTTCATTGATCTACGCTACTGTTTTTTTTGGTTTTGATAGCATTAATTTCTGCTCTAATCTTTATTATTTCCTGTCTTCTGCTGGTTTTTGGTTTTATTTGCTGCTCTTTTTCCAGCTCTTTAATGAGTAAGGTTGAGTTGTGTATCTGAGATCTTTCTTCCTTCTTTAGGAAGGCCTGGATTGCTATATACTTTCCTCTTCTGACTACCTTTGCTTTGTCTCAGAGGTTTTGGGTTGTGGTGTTATCATTTTCATTGGTTTCCATATACATTTTAACTTCCTCTTTAACTTCTTGGTTGGCCTATTCATTCTTTAGTAGGATGTTCTTCAGTCTCCAAGTCTTTGTTACCTTTCCAAATTTTTTCTTGTGGTTGATTGCGAGTTTCATAACCTTGTGGTCTGAAAATATGCACGGTATGATCTTGAACTTTTTGTACTTTCTGAGGGCTGATTTGTGTCCCAGTATGTGGTCTATTCTGGAGAACGTTCCATGTACACTGGAGAAGAATGTATATTCCAGTGTTTAGGATGAAATGTTCTGAATATATTTGTTAAATCCATCTGGTCCAGTGTGTCATTTAAAGCCATTGTTTCCTGTTGTTTTTTTGATTAGATGATGTGTCCACTGCTGTGAGTGGGGTATTGAAGTCTCCTACTATTATGGCATTACTATCAATGAGTTTCTTACGTTTGTGATTAATTGACTTATATATTTGGGTGCTCTCACATTTGGTGCATAAATGTTTACAAGTGTTAGGTCTTCTTGGTGGATAGACCCGTTAATTATGATATAATGCCCTTCTGCATCTCTTAATACAGTCTTTATTTTAAAGTCTAGATTCTCTGATATAAGTATGGCTACTCTGGTTTTCTTTTGTTGACCATTAGCATGATAGATGGTTCTCCATCCTCTTACTTTCAATCTGATGGTGTCTTTAGGTCTAAAGTGGGTCTCTTGTAAACAGCCTATAGATGGATCTTGTGTTCTGATCCATTCTGTTACCTATATCTTTTGAATGGAGCATTGAGTCCATTGACATTTAGAGTGAGTACTGAAAGATATGAATTTATTGCCATTATGTTGCTTATAGAGTTGGAGTTTCTGGTGGTGTTCTCTGGTCCTTTCTTATCTTGGTTGTTTTTGGTATTTGTTTGTTTGTTTGTTTATTCATTCATCTTTTCTCCCCTCAGAGAATCCCCCTTAAAATATCTTGCACGGCTGGTTTACTGGTCAAAAACTCCTTTAATTTTTGTTTGTCTGGAAAATTTTGATCTCTCCTTCTATTTTGAATGACAGCCTTGCTGGATAAAGAATTCTTGGCTACATATTTTTCTGATTCAGCACACTGAATTTACCCTGCCACTCCTTTCTGGCCTGCCTAGTTTCTGTGTATAGGTCTGCTGCAAACCTGATCTGTCTTCCCTTGTAGGTTAAGGACTTTTTTTCCCTTGCTGCTTTCATGATTCTCTCCTTGCTTGAGTATTTTGTGAATTTGACTATGATATGCCTTGTTGATGTCGGTTTTTGTTGAATCTAATGGGGGTCCTTTGTGCTTCCTGGATTTTGATGTCTGTGTCTTTCCCCAAGTTAGGAAAGTTTTCCACCATGATTTGCTCACATAACCCTCCTACCCCTGTTTCTCTCTCTTCCTCTTCTGGGACCCCTATGATTCAGATGTTGTTCCTTTTTATTGAGTCATTGATTCCTCTAATTCTTAAATTGTGCTCTTTTGCCTTAATCTCCCTCTTGTTTTCTGCTTCATTATTCTCCATAAGTTTGTCCTCTATATCACTGGTTCTCTGTTCTGCCTCATCCAGCTTTGCCCCTGTGGCATCCATCTGTGACTGCAACTCAGTTATAGCATTATTTATTTCATCGTGACTAGTTTTACTTCTTTTATCTCTGCACAAAGGGATTCTAATTTATTTTACACTCCAGCTAATACTCTTATTATTGTGATTCTAAATTCTGCTTCAGACATCTTGCTTGTGTCTGTGTTGGTTAAGTCTCTGGCTGTCATTTCTTCCTACTCTTTCCTTTGAAGTGAATTCCTTCGTTTCATCATTTTTTTTTCAATATATGAAATTTATTGTCAAATTGGTTTCCATACAACACCCAGTGCTCATCCCAAAAAGTGCCCTCCTCATTACCCATCACCCACCCTCCCCTCCCTCCCACCCCCCATCAACCCTCAGTTTCTTCTCAGTTTTTAACAGTCTCTTATGCTTTGGCTCTCTCCCACTCTAACCTCTTTTTTTTTTTCCTTCCCCTCCCCCATGGGTTTCTGTTAAGTTTCTCAGGATCCACATAAGAGTGAAAACATATGGTATCTGTCTTTCTCTGTATGGCTTATTTCACTTAGCATCACACTCTCCAGTTCCATCCACGTTGCTACAAAGGGCTATATTTCATTCTTTCTCATTGCCATGTAGTACTCCATTGTGTATATAAACCACAATTTCTTTATCTATTCATCAGTTGATGGACATTTAGGCTCTTTCCACAATTTGGCTATTGTTGAGAGTGCTGCTATAAACATTGGGGTACAAGTGCCCCTCTGCATCAGCACTCCTGTATCCCTTGGGTAAATTCCTAGCAGTGCTATTGCTGGGTCATAGGGTAGGTCTATTTTTAATTTTCTGAGGAACCTCCACACTGTTTTCCAGAGTGGCTGCACCAATTTGCATTCCCACCAACAGTGCAAGAGGGTTCCCATTTCTCCACTTCCTCTCCAGCATCAATAGTCTCCTGTTTTGTTCATTTTGGCCACTCTGACTGACATGAGGTGATACCTGAGTGTGGTTTTGATTTGTATTTCCCTGATAAGGGGCGATGTTGAGCATCTTTTCATGTGCCTGTTGGCCATCCGGATGTCTTCTTTAGAGAAGTGTCTATTCATGTTTTTGCCCATTTCTTCACTGGGTCATTTGTTTTTCGGGTGTGGAGTTTGGTGAGCTCTTTATAGATTTTGGATACTAGCCCTTTGTCCGATATGTCATTTGCGAATATCTTTTCCCATTCCGTTGGTTGCCTTTTAGTTTTGTTGGTTGTTTCCTTTGCTGTGCAGAAGCTTTTTATCTTCATAAGGTCCCAGTAATTCATTTTTGCTTTTAATTCCCTTGCCTTTGGGGATGTGTCGAGTAAGAAATTGCTACGGCTGAGGTCAGAGAGGTCTTTTCCTGTGCTCTCGTCTAGGGTTTTGATGGTTTCCTGTCTCACATTCAGGTCCTTTATCCATTTTGAGTTTATTTTTGTGAATGGTGTGAGAAAGTGGTCTAGTTTCATTTGTCTGCATGTTGCTGTCCAGTTCTCCCAGCACCATTTGTTAAAGAGACTGCCTTTTTTCCATTGGATGTTCTTTCCTGCTTTGTCAAAGATTAGTTGGCCATACGTTTGTGGGTCTAGTTCTGGGGTTTCTATTCTATTCCATTGGTCTATGTGTCTGTTTTTGTGCCTCGTTTCATCATTTTGAAGGGAGAAAAGGAATTAATGAGGTAGAAAAATTAAAGTAAAAAATATTAAAATAAAAAAATATTAAAATTAAAAAGTTAAAAAACACACACACACAAAATAGAATAAATGATACTAGATCCTGTGTGTTTTGATCTTGGTGTTGAAAGTGGCTTGACAGGTTAGAGAAAAAAGGGGAAAGGAAAAAAGGAAAAAAAGGAAGTTATTTGAAAATTTGAAAAAATGAATACACTGAAGTAGACTGAAATGACATGATGGAAGTAAAATAGAATTTTAATTACAACCAAACCCTCAGAAATACAAGCAATTGTCAGGGAATACTATGAAAAATTATATGCCAATAAACTGGACAACCTGGAAGAAATTGACAAATTCCTAAACATGCACACACTCCCAAAACTCAAACAGGAAGAAATACAAAGCTTTAACAGACCCATAACCAGTGAAGAAATTGAGTCAGTTATCAAAAAACTCCCAACAAATAAGAGTCCAGGACCAGATGGCTTCCCAGGGGAGTTCTACCAGACACATAAAGCGGAGATAATACCTATCCTTCTCAAGGTATTCAAAAAAATCGAAAGGGAAGGAAAACTTCCAGACTCATTCTATGAAGCCAGCATTACTTTAATTCCTAAACCAGACAGAGACCCAGTAAAAAAAAGAGAACTACAGGTCAATATCCCTGATGAATATGGATGCAAAAATTCTCAATAAGATACTAGCAAATTGAATTCAACAGCATATAAAAAGAATTATTCACCATGATCAAGTGGGATTCATTCCTGGGATGCAGGGCTGGTTCAACATTCGCAAATCAATCAGTGTGATACACCACATTAATAAAAGAAAAGATAAGAACCATATGATCTTGTCAATTGATGCAGAAAAAGCATTTGATGAAATTCAGCATCCTTTCTTAATAAAAACCCTCGAGAAAGTCGGGATAGAAGGAACATACTTAAACATCATAAGAGCCATTTATGAAAAGCCCACAGCTAATATCATCCTCAATGGGGAAAAACTGAGAGCTTTTTCCCTGAGATCAGGAATACGACAGGGATGTCCACTCTCACCGCTGTTGTTTAACATAGTGTTGGAAGTGCTAGCATCAGCAATCAGACAACAAAAGGAAATCAAAGGCATCAAAATTGGCAAAGATGAAGTCAAGCTTTCACTTTTTGCAGACGACATGATTATTATACATGGAAAACCCAATAGACTCCAGCAGAAGTCTGCCAGAACTGATACATGAATTCAGCAAAGTTGCAGGATACAAAATCAATGTACAGAAATCAGTTGCATTCTTATACACTAATAATGAAGCAACATAAAGACAAAGAAACTGATCCCATTCACAATTGCACCAAGAAGCATAAAATACCTAGGAATAAACCTGACCAAAGATGTAAAAGACCTGTATGCTGAAGACTATAGAAAGCTTATGAAGGAAATTGAAGTAGATACAAAGAAATGGAAAAACATTCTGTGCTCATGGATTGGAAGAATAAATATTGTTAAAATGTCAATACTACCCAAAGCTATCTACACATTCAATGCAATCCCAATCAAAATTGCACCAGCATTCTTTTCGAAACTAGAAGAAGCAATCCTAAAATTTGTATGGAACCACAAAAGGCCCCGAATAGCCAAAGTAATTTTGAAGAAGAAGACCAAAACAGGAGGCATCACAATCCCAGACTTTAGCCTCTACTACAAAGCTGTAATCATCAAGACAGTATGGTATTGGCACAAAAACAGACACATCGACCAATGGAATAGACTAGAAACCCCAGAACTAGACCCACAAACGTATGGCCAACTAATCTTTGACAAAGCAGGAAAGAATATCCAGTGGAAGAAAGACTGTCTCTTTACCAAATGGTGCTGGGAGAACTGGACAGCAACATGCAGAAGGATGAAACTAGACCACTTATCTTACACCATTCACAAAAACAAACTCAAAATGGATAAAGGACCTGAATGTGAGACAGGAAACCATCAAAACCCTAGACGAGAAAGCAGGAAAAAATCTCTTTGTACTCATCCGTAGCAATTTCTTACTTGACACATCCCCAAGGGCAAGGGAATTAAAAGAAAAATGAACTATTGGGACCTCGTGAAGATAAAAAGCTTCTGCACAGCAAAGGAAACAATCAACAAAACTAAAAGGCAACCAACAGAATGGGAAAAGATATTTGCAAATGACATATCGGACAAAGGGCTAGTATCCAAAATCTATAAAGAACTCACCAAACTCCACACCCGAAAAACAAATAACCCAGTGAAGAAATGGGCAGAAAACATGAATAGACACTTCTCTAAAGAAGACATCCGGATGGCCAACAGACACATGAAAAATGCTCAACATCGCTCCTCATCAGGGAAATACAAATCAAAACCACACTCAGATACAAGCTCACGTAGTCAGAGTGGCCAAAATGAACAAAACAGGAGACTATTGATGCTGGAGAGGAAGTGGAGAAATGGGAACCCTCTTGCACTGTTGGTGGGAATGCAAATTGGTGCAGCCACTCTGGAAAACAGTGTGGAGGTTCCTCAAAAAATTAAAAATAGACCTACCCTATGACCCAGCAATAGCACTGCTAGGAATTTACCCAAGGGATACAGGAGTGCTGATGCATAGGGGCACTTGTACCCCAGTGTTAAAGCAGCACTCTCAACAATAGCCAAATTATGGAAAGAGCCTAGATGTCCATCAACTGATGAATGGATAAAGAAATTGTGGTTTATATACACAATGGAATACTACGTGGCAATGAGAAAGAATGAAATATGGCCCTTTGTAGCAAAGTGGATGGAACTGGAGAGTGTTATGTTAAGTGAAATAAGCCATACAGAGAAAGACAGATATCATATGTTTTCACTCTTATGTGGATCCTGAGAAACTTAACAGAAGTCAATGGAGGAGGGGAAGAAAAAAAAAGAGGTTAGAGAGGGAGAGAGCCAAAACATAAGAGACTCTTCAAAACAGAACAAACTGAGGGATGATGGGGGGTGGGAGGGAGGGGAGGCTGGGTGATGGTTATTGAGGAGGGCACCTTTTGGGATGAGCACTGGGTGTTGTATGGAAACCAATTTGACGCTAAATTTCATATTTGAAAAAAATAAAATAAAATAAAATAGAATTTGAAAAAATTTACACAAAACTCAAAAATATAGTATAAAACTCTAAAGAAAAATATTTTTAATAAAAATTGAAAACAAAAATGTATTTTTTCTTTCTGTATTCAAGAAAAAGAAAAGAACGGGCGCCTGGGTGGCTCAGCTGATTAAGCGTCTGACTTTGTCTCAAGTCATGATCTCACAGTTCATGGGTTTGAGCCTCGTGTCAAGCTCTGTGCTGACAGTGTGGAGCCTGGAGCCTGTTTTGGATTCTGTTTCTCCCTCTTTCTCTGCCCCTCCCCTGTTCACGCTCTGTCTCTGTCTCAAAAAAAAAAAAAAAACATTAAAAAATCTACTTAAAAAAAAGAAAAAAGAAAAAGAAAAGAAACGAAACGAAATGAAAAAGAGAAAAAGAAAGAAAGAAAGAAAATTGAAGTTAGACCAGCTAACAGACTGAAATCCAACTGAAATTACTTCATTTTGTCCTAGAAGTCAAACTCTGAAGTACTTTATAGTCCATAAATTAAGCTAGCAGTGAGACTTTTGTTCTTGAAGAGCGAGGTTGGCCCAGTTGGACGGGGCTTAGGGTAATGGCTCCGTTTGCCACTAGATGGAGCTGTTTGCCTACTGGGGTGGATTGTTGTGGTGCTCGTAGGTGGGTACACGCATATGCGGGAGCAATGGAAATGGCGTCACACATCTACCCAGTCTCTAGTATCAGATCTCTGTTCTCCTCAATCAGCAATTGCATACCTATCCTTCGTCTTCAGCTTCCGTCCACTCCATGCTTCCACACTGTCTGTGACCAAGCCCAGACAGCACCTCCCTCCCATGTTTTGTCTCAGATGTGGCTGCCTTCCCTGGCCCCCCACTTCTGAGGGACTGCGGCTTTGACCTGCTCTGTCCTTCTGCAGAGGGTCTCACTGAGCAATGGCCGGGTGCTGGCTACACCCAGGAATGCTTGTGGGATTGTGCTGCTGCCAATGCCCAGAGAGTGCAGCCAGGTGCCAATTTTCCCAGAAAAAGTTCTCAAGACAGTGTAGCAGCAGTGCCTCAGGGATTATGGAAAATCACAACACACATCTGGCACCAGGCTTCACCCCCAACATCCTTGTTCAAGCACCAGCAAATGTGGCAATTCTCTGGGGTCTGCTGGGCCTTGGTGGCCTCACAGCCTCTACCAAATGTCCTTCCAGCAGTGGAACCGCTTTTCCCCTTGTGGCCCGAGAACCTCCCAGACCCCACTCTGCTCCTGGGCATTTGCCCCTCCCACCAGAGCACCACCAGGTATGGAGCTGTGGAGTTTTAGATTCTGAACTCCCCCTGTTTACAGTCTTAATTGAATTTAAACCCTCTCCTTTCTCCCTTTTTAGTTCAGTCTTTGCAGCTATTTCCAATTTTCCATTTTCTCTCCAGCTGCTTTTGGGGAGGGGTGCTTTTCCCGTATTCTCCCTTGCCCCCATCTCCATCCTCTCTCTACACGCAAAAGCAGCTCCCTGCCCTCCACGGCTTCTCTTTCCCCAAGTTCACCTCTCCATGCCACGTACCTGTTGATTTCTGTGGTTCACGTTGTGCAGATTGCTGTGTTAATCCTCAGATCAGTTTTCTAGGTATGTAGGATGGTTTAGTGTTGGTCTGGCTGTATTTCATTGATGAGAGACACACAAAAAACTTCCATGCTGTTCTGCCATCTTGCCTCCTCCTCCGAGAGAGAGAATCTTAAGCAGGCCCCATGCTCAGCACAGAGCCCAACATTGTGTTTGACCTCAGTGACCTTGAGATCATCACCTGAGCTGAAATCAAGAGTTGGACACTTAACCAACTGAGATACCCAGGTGCCCCTTCATGTAAATCCTTTAAATCTGCCCTCTGTGCCTTCCTATCCCTTCTTCCTGTCTTATTTTTCTTCATAGCATTTATCACCATCTTATATATTATTAATTTGTTGATTTTTTATTATCTTTCTTTCTCAAGCTAGAATGTAGGCTTCATGAGGTCAGAAATCTCCTGGGTGCTTTTAACCGGTGAATTCCCACTTCCTAGAGAAGTATCCAGCACATAGCAGGCATTAGGTAAATCCTTGAATGAATGAAAAAACAGTCACAGGAATTGGCAACAGTATCTGAACATTAAGTTTCTTGTCCATAGACAGTGTCCCCATATAGGCAGATTTTGTCCTCATACCTATGAACCCTTGAGCTTATGGGTTAATGACCTTATGGGAATAAGAATTCAAATCTCAGTTTGAGTCCAAAAGTTCAAGTACCAGGAGCACCGATGTCTGACAGCAGGAGAAGATGAATGTCTCATCTGAAGCAGAAATAAATACACCCTTCCTCCACTTTTTTTGTTCTTTTTAGGCCTTCAATGGCTTGGATGATTCCCACCACATTGGTGAGAGCAATCTTCTTTATTCAGTCTACTGATTAAAATGCCAATTTCTTCTGGAGATACCCTCATAGGCAACTCCTGTGAAATGATGTTTATCAGCTCTCTGGGCTTCCAGTAGTCCACTCAAGTTAACACATAAATTAACCAGGATCCAGATTAACCTGGATCTTTTTTTTTTAAACCTGGATCTTTCATATGTGGGTCTTTCATATATGGATATTGAGGTATGTTCCTACTTTCTCAAGGGTTTTTATCAAGAAAGGATGTTGTATTTTGTCAAATGTTACTTCTGCATTTATTGAGAAGATCATGTGGTTCTTATCCTTTCTTTTACTAATGTGATGTATCATGTTGATTGATTTATAGATATTGAACCATCCTTGCAGCCCAGGAGTAAATTTTACTTGATCATGGTGAATAATTGTTTTAATGTATTGTTGGATTCAATTTGCTAGTATCTTGTTGAGAATTTTTACATCCCTGTTCATCAGGGAAATTGGTCTGCAATTCCCCTTTTTATTGGGGTCTTTTGCCTGGTTTTGGAATCAAAGTAACACTGACATCATGGAATGGAGTTTGGAAATTTTCCTTCCATTTCTATTTTTTGGAACAGCTTCAAAAGAATAGGTATCAACTCTTCTTTAAATGTTTGGTAGAATTCCCCCAGAAAGCCATCCAGCCCTGGACTCTTGTTTGTTGGGAGATTTTTGATTACTGATTCAATTTCTTTTCTAGTTATGGGTCTGTTCAAACTTTTTATTTCTTCCTGTTTTAATTTTGGTAGTTTAAAATGTTTCTAGGAATTTATCCATTTCTTCCCGATTGCCCAATTTGTTGGCATATAATTGCTCATAATATTCTCTTATTATTGTTTGTATTTCTGCTATGTTGATTGTGATCTCTACTCTTTCATTTGTGATTTTATTTATTTGGGTCATTTCCTTTGTCTTTTTAATAAATCTGGATAGGGGTTTATCAATTTTCTTAATTCTTTCTAAGAATCAGCTCTAAGTTTCATTGCCCACAGGGAGGCCATATATCCTCTACCAAATGTACTCCAAGCAGTGAACTGCTTCTCCCTGTGTGGCACAGGAACCCCTCAGACTGCACTGGCTCCTCCTAGGGATTCACCCTACTTCCTTGCAGGAGCACTACCAGGCACTGAGCTCTAGACTTCAGACTTTGAGCTCCACTGTTTATAGAAACCCGGGAGGGAGTGAAACCCTTTCCTTTCTCCCTGTCAATGGTCTTGAGGAACAGATTTCTTTTCCAGTCCCCTAAGTGTGTTTTCACTCTCTCTCTCTCTTTTTCCTCCAGCTACTTTCAGGGGGAGTGCTTTATTTGCTCAATCCTAAAGCTCTGCACTCTCTTCCCCTTTCTCTTTCTCTCTCTGTCCTCTCTCCACAAAAATGGCTCCCTAACCTCCATGGTTCTGTGGCTTTCTCTCCCTAATTCACCTTTCTGCACTGTATACCTGCCAGGCTCTCTAGGTCAAATTTTGAAGATTTGTTGCATTAATCCTCAGATCAATTTCCTAGGTGTTCATAATGGGTTGACGCTGATCTAGCTGTGTTTCAGGGACGAGACAAGCTCAGGGTCCTTAAACTACTCCACCATTTTAACCATCCTCCAATATTTATCATTCTTAATGCTGGGAACAGAAGGGTCTCCTCATCCTTCAAATAACCACTGGAGTCTATAAAGGGATTGAGACCAACAAAGTACCTAGTGACTCCAAAAGCTTCCTCATGTAGATGGCCCTCATCTCTTCTGTCTTGAACCCAACCTTAATTTCTTGGCATACTTGGTGAAGGTCCATGATGGGTGGATGAAGGCTGCTCTGTGGCCATAGGTTCTAATCCATCACACCAACTCACATACAAGTTTGGCTGGTTTCTCCTTTACCTCCTACTGCTGTCATGCTAGGGAAGAAAATGGCCAGGGGTCTCTTTTCCCCTAGGAAGGGCTAATAACTTGTAAAGTTTAGTTCACTTGGGTTTCTTTGAGTCCTTAGGTCACTGAAGGGGTTTCTTGTTTGTTTGTATTTTTGCAACTATAATTATATACTTTATATTGGTTGTCCTCATTGTTAGGGTGGGAGCTCCCATATCCAGTGGCTTTCTAAGTGGAAGCAGAAGATCTGTGATAGGGATATGGACAAACAAAAGCTTATAAATACTCCAGGAAAATGTTATTCTATCCCTATCAATATTTTTTAAGTGAGAAAAATCAAGCACCATGCTCTTCTAGGCACTTAGAAAGTAAAAAAATAAAAGATGACAATCTGGGGCATCTGGGTGGCTCAGTTGGTTCAGTGACTCTTGATTTTGGCTCAGATCATGACCCCAGGGTCGTGGGATTGAGTCCTGCTGAATGTGGAGTCTGCTGAAGATTTTCTCTCTCTCTTCCTCTGCCCCTCTCCCCTGCTTGCACTCTCCCTCTCTAAAATAAAATAAAATAAAATAAAATAAAATAAAATAAGTGTGATAATCAACAGCTTTTCAGGTCTCAACTGTTGCATTTGCTAGCTGAAGAGCTCTAACAAACTTGAGATAATAATACATTCATTAAATTTAATTACTAATTTTAAAAATGAAAATATTCCTTTAAGATATAGTGCAATTTTACTTCTTTATAAATAGATATGATATAAATAACAGGTGTGATTTGTATTCAATTTATAAAGCCAGAAAGTTCCTATATCCTGCCACACATGACAGTAACTTAAAATTTGTTTTGATTACAGAAAGATAAGTAATATTTTTAATGATACTTTTATAATTGCTCTAGAGTAGTTTGGTTATTTTTTCTAATAAAGTCCAGGTTATTTTGAGCTCTTGTATATTTTCCTCTGTCAATTATTTCCATATATGTGACAAGAGCAAGGGCAAATAAAAACTTCTAAAATTCATTGCCTAATTTTGGTCTATAATACTCTTATTCCAACAAAAATCAAATGGAAACTTATATATATTATATACTATATAATATATGTGTAATCTATAACATAATGCAGTGAATAATATAAATTGAGGTAGAATCACATGAGAGATCTTATAAAACATCTGGTCCAGGGGTGCCTGGGTGGCTCAATCAGTTGAGCAACAGACTTGGGCTCAAGCCATGATCTCACAGTTTGTGAGTTTGAAGCCGGAGTCAGGATCTGTACTGACAGCTCAGAGCCTGGAGTCTGCTTCTGATTCTGTGTCTCCCTCTCTTTCTGCCCCTGCCCCACTCATGCTCTGTCTCTCTCTAAGAAATAAATAAACATTAAAAAAATTAAAAAAAACATCTGGTCCAAAAATATTAACTTATAGAAGGAACTAAGACTCTAAGAAGATAAGAGACATGTTTAAAATCACACAGCACACAGAAGCTCCTTAACACCTCCCCTGTCCTTGGAATGTGGATGATGCTTTCCTTTCCCATTCCCAGACGCTTTCCAAAGATACAACATTGAGATAGTGATGTTGTACTGAGAACATCTGCACCATACATATGTGACTGAACCCAGTTAAGTCCTCTTTAAAAATTTTTACGATCTGGTGGGCGGGTGCAGGGATTTATACATCTTGCTGCTGTCCAAGACAAGCCTCATATGTAAGTTTCCTTGCTTATTAAAATGGGCCACCTATCATCCTAAAGTAGACTTCATCTTTCATCAGTCTTTCCCTGCCCTCTGAGTACAGGAGATAGTTCAGATTAAAACACAAGCTCCAGAGAGGCTTACCTCAAAGTCATAAAAATATTTTCCTAGATTATTCTAGAGCTTGATTTATTTTTAGCTTCCACTAAGAAACTAAAGGTCAATGATACACTTCAAATTAACTTTTATGTATGGTTTGATGAAGGATTCAAAGTTTCTGTTTTTTCCCATGTTTCTAATTGCCCCAGCATTATTCATTGAAAAGAAGTTCTTTTATCTTCATTGACTAGAAATGATACCTTTTGCTAAACCAAATTGCCATATATGTATGTGTCTATTTATGGCATCTCTGTACCATTGTTCTATTTTTCTAGCTTTGCACCGATGCCAAGATGTCTTAACTACTATAATATTACATCTTTATAGTAAGTTAAAATCTGGTGGAGGAAGACCTCCAGATTTGTTCTTTTTCAAGACTCTCTTTGCATTCTCATATACAGTTTAGAATCATGCCTGCCAATTTCCACCAAAAGAAAAAAGCTACTATGATTTTGATTAAGAATACATTGAGTTCAAAGACCAATTTGAGAATTGACAACTTAACCATTTGGGTCTCCCAATGCATTAATCTATAATCTTTCTCCATCTATACTTCTTTATTTAGGTCTTCCTTAATTTCTCCATTGTTATTTTTACTAATGGAGAAGTTTTCACCTATTTCATTAGATTTATTAGTAGGTATTTGACGTTCAGTACTGTTATAAATGCTTATTGTTTTTATTTTCCAACTGTTTGCTGTTACTACATAAAAATACAATTGCTTTTTATACATTGATCTTGCATTAAGTAATATTGCTAAATTCGATTATTTATAATACTTTATAGATTCTTTTGGATTATTTATGAAACATTATATATGGATAAAAAAGTTTTTATTTCTTCTTTTTAATCTATATGCCTTGTTTCCTTCTCTTGCATTATTGCCCTGGCTAGTTCTTTCAGTACCATGTTGAATAGAAATGGTGATAATGAACATCTTTGTTTTGGTGTCAGTCTCAGGGATAAACTTTCAATATTTTACCACTGAGTGAGTATGGTGGTAACTACCCCTCTAAAGTCCCCTCAATGTAAGCTAGAACTCTTCATTGAAGAGGAATGAAAAAAATTATTTTCACCAGCACAAAGAGATGACTAAAGGGCCTGCATCCTGGCTAAGGTTCTAAAAAATTATAGCAACCACATAATCTATGTTCATATAAAGTGTGGTATGAGTTAATGCTACCTACATGGTATAGAAAGCTCCTCCAATAGAAGTTACCTTAAAAGTTGGTCCCTGGGATATTTAGCATAATTAAATACAAAGCCTCTTTGGAGGGATGCATTCCTAGCCAATAGGGCATATTTCTTTCTTTTTTTTATTTATTCATTTAAATTGAAGTTGGTTAACATAACAGTAGTATTGGTTTCCAGAGTAGAACCCAGTGATTCATCACTTACATATAAATAACATCCAATGTTCATCCCAACAAGAGCTCTCCTTGATGCCTGTCACCCATTTAGCCCATCTCCCCACTAAACACTCCTTCAGCAACCCTCAGTTTGTTTTCTGTATTTAAAAATCTTCTATGGCTTGCCCCCCCTCTCTATTTTTATCTTATTTTCCCTTCGCTTCAACTATGTTCATCTGTAGTGCTTCTTAAACTCCACAAAAAGTGAAATCATATATTTGTCTTTCTTTGACTGACTTATTTCGCTTAGCATAATATACTCTAGCTCTTTCCACATTGTTGCAAATGGCAATATTTTGTTCTTTTTGATCGCAAGTAGTATCCCATCGTGTGTGTGTGTGTGTGTGTGTGTGTGTGTGTGTGTGTGTGTGTGTGTAAAACATATTCTTCTTTACCCATTCATCGCTCAATAGACATTTGGATTCTTTCCATAATTTGGCTATTATTGATAGTGCTGCTAGAAACATTGGGGTGCATGTGCCCCTTCAAATCAGCATTTTTGTATCCTTTGGATAAATACCTAGTAGTACAACCCAGCATGTGCTGGGTTGTAGGGTAGCTCTATTTTTAATTTTTTGAGGAATCTCCATACTGTTTTCCAGAGTTGCTGCACCAGTTTGCATTACCACCAACAATGCAAAAGGGTTCTCTTTTCTTTGCATCCTTGCCAATATGTATTGTTGCCTGAGTTTTTAATTTTAGCTGTTTGGACAGGTGTGAGGTAGTATCTCATTGTGGTTTTGATTTGTATTTCCCTGATGATGAGTGATGTTGAGCATCTTTTCATGTGTCTGTTAGCCATCTGGATGTCTTCTTTGTGAAAGTGTTCATTTCTTTTGCTCATTTCTTCACTGAATTATTTGGGTTTTTTTTTGGGGGGGGGAGGGTGTTGAGTTTGATAAGTTCTTTATAGATTTTGGATACTAACACTTTATCTGATATGTAATTTGCAAATATCTTCTCCCATTCTGTAGGCTGCCTTTTAGTTTTGTTGATTGTTTTCTTCATTGTGCAGGACCTTTTTATTTTGATGAAGTCCCAATAGTTCATGTTTGCTTTTGTTTCCCTTGCCTCTGGAGACATGTCTGGTAAGAATTTGCTGCCTGTTTTCTCCTTTGGTGTTTTGATGGTTTCCTGTCTTACATTTAGGTCTTTCATCCATTTTGAATTTATTTTTGTGCATGGTGTAAGAAAGTGGTCCAGTTTCATTCTTCTGCATGTTGCTGTCCTGTTTTCCCAGCACGATTTGCTGAAGAGACTTTCTTTTTTTCAATTGCATAATATGTCCTGCTTTGTTGAAGATTAGTTGGCTGTACATTTGTGGGTCCATTTCAGGGTTCTCTATTCTATTGTTTATTTACATGTCTGTTTTGGGGAGTACATTTCTATAGATGAAGGCCCACTGACGATGAACTCACAATTTGAAACAACAAAACATAGAAGTCTAGAAAATCCAACATGATCAAGAGAATTTATACTGAAAGAAACAAGATTTTTAGACCTTCAAGAACTGCAGATAATATAATCTGATAGACACTAAAAAATATGAGCATGTTAAAAATAAAATGAATCTGATTAAATCCATTCAATATGTGTAACAGGGATAGAAAAGGAGAGAAAACACTAAAGTTTTCATCTTAACACAGCAATGAGTCCATAAATACTTTTATTCATTCCTGAAATTAAAATTTTCATTTGAGCCTCACAGCTCCAGCTTTTCCTAGCATCCCATCTGACCTTGCTATATAATCATGGACCTGTCCTCTTAAGGACTGCTGTCATCCAGAAAGGGAGCTGAAATTGTATCAGCTGGGATACCATATTCTCTTAGTAGTCTACTTGAAAAGAACCAATAAATGCATGTTAAATATTTTACTATATTCTATTTAGATGGGTATGTAGTAATATCCACATTACATTCATATAATATAATATAATATAATATAATATAATATAATATAATATAATTAATATAATATATGTATAATCATACAGAGCATTAAAAAGCATTCACTAACATGGAAGTATTTCAACAACATGATGTTGCATGTAAAAAACAGATGGCATAGCAGCATGTATAATATATCTTTCTGTGTATCCAGAAAGCCTTATGTTGGTACTCACAGACAGAGGTCCATAGAATGCTCACCAAAACATTGATGTGACTATTTCAGGGTGGTAGGATTTCTAGAGACTTTTGCTTTTATTTCTATACCTTTTTAATTTATTTGAACTTGTATAGACAGAAAAATAAATACCTAAATAAAGGCCTAAATTAAAATTTGTTTTTAACTATTATATTTGGAATTGAAGCTGGCCTTTTCTTTAAAAAGAGTAATTGGTGTGGGAGATAAGAAGGGCTGCTTTAGCACTTAATGTTTAATGAAAATATTTAAGCCATTGGTGGAAATTGGGAACAACAGTTCTAAAGCTTCAAAAACCTTCTAAAACTCCATAGCTTAAGCTTATATTTCTACTTAGCTCTGGGGAAGACAAGATGAAGAAAGCACCAACATGCAGTATTGATAGAGATACAGAGAAGAAAACAGGATGAGAGGGGCCACCATAACCCTGAGGATTCAGGTATGGTGGGGTCTCACCTCCAAGATAACAGAGAGCACAGTTCTCTGCAACCAGGCTCCTTAGCAGTATATCTGGTAAGTGGTCACTCAGCCTTTGTTTGAATAGGATTGAATAGGATAAAGAATTTACGATCCTACAGTAGATGCATTTGATTTTCAGATGACATGGCTTGTTTAGCTGATTTATGTAATTTGATATCTGCTCCCTGTGCCTATGACCCTCTGCCCCCAGAGCTGGAAGAAAGTCATATCACTCTTTACAGGGGAGTCCTTCAGACATTTGGGAACTTACCCCAGAATCTATTCCTTCACCTCCTTTCCTGGACAGAGTCTCATTCTCCAGGTTAAATATTTACCATCCTGGTCCTAAATCCCCTGCAAATAATTCATTTTATCATTACTGTCTATTCAGCATAGAATACAGTGAGACTTTCACCCCTCTTTCTGGACATTTTGATTCTAATTCATACTAAAGTCACATTAGTTTGGGTGGCAGTCTTTTCATGACTGATTATTTATACTGATCTTGTTAATTAAAAAAATCTTAATGATAAGCAATAATACTTAGTCATATCTCGCCCACAATTATAGATACATTTTATGTTTTTAACTCAAATGCTGGCCTTTCATTTATACCTATTAAATATTTTGTATTAGAACCAGGACATCATTCTTTTGAATACTGAGACTGTATGTCTGATGTTTCCCCTATTCCCTACTTTTGTGACATCTTCAAATTTGTTAACATGCATCCTCTCTATCTTCAAAGTATTGATGTAATGTTGAATGAAGCAAAGACATAAATGGATTTCTTTTTTAAATGTTTATTTATTTATTTTAAGAGAGAGAGAGAGGGAGGGAAGGATGGAGAGAGAGGGAGAGAGAGAATGCCAAGCAGGCTCTGTGCTGTCAGCACGGAGCCCAATGCAAGGCTCAATCTCATGAATTGTGAGATCATGACCTGAGCCAAAATCAAGAGTCAGATGCTTAACCGGCTGAGCCACCCAGGCACCCCTGTAAATGAACTTCTAAACCATTAACCAATTCTTTTACTTTCTTTCAACCCATTAGGGATCTACATAGTTTAATAGTTAATATTTTCCACATGCATTTGTGGATCTATTACCACTTTACTTGGTGTACCGCTTTACTTGGGGGTTGACCTGCACGGACAGGATCCCTGGCCTCTAACCTTTGGGTGGTTTGGCCAATAAGTGACACCAGGTGAAATCCACAGGTGAAGAGTGAATAACCCCTTTTGTAGTTTAAGTAATTCCCTTTGCCAGGTTGCTATGGTTTGGCTCCTTTTCTTCATTAAGTGCATACCTTCTGTCAGACCTCTATATAGGAATTCTCTCTGCCATCTGGTAACCTCTCCTTCTCCTTGCACATGCAGGCACCAGGTGGTAACAATTGTCCATTATAGCTAATCCCTCTGTACTACACCATCCCATGTGGGTTTCCCCTAAATGTGCTCCCACTTTGTAATTGTCCCTTTATTAAACTCTCTTAGGTTAACCTGTTTGAATGTTTCATTCCTACTGGGATTCTGACTGATTATTACCAATTTTAATACCATTCAAGCCACAGTTGTTGATATTTTCAATATTTTAATCAGAATAACATGAAATGAATTTTTGGAACAAAACAAGCTAGATAAAATTTAAAACATCCTCTTTCTTTACCATTCTATTGACTTTGCTATAAAAGGAACTAGGGTTAATCATGTATCATTTTTGTGTTACTTATGCCAGCCTCCAACAGTCACCTCTTTTTACTCTCTAAGAATGAGATTTTTTTTCCCTAGAATTTTCATCAAGACTGACAAGAAGCTCATCACTACATGCTCTAAGATACCAAGTTTCTTGCTCTTTAAAAAAAAAAAAAATCAGGTTTCTTGCCTAACAGTGGAAAAGCCTAGAGAATAAATATGTTGAAGTAACATCTCCTGATATGCTTTAACATTAAAATGAAGAATTTTTCCTTTAGGGACCAAGAAGAGTAAAAGATAATAAGGAAGTTAGATATTTGTATAGGATTTTTGTCTTGTTTAAACTACTTTTTCTGATTATAGTATTGAAGGAAACTTGTAAGATACAAAAAAATATAACAAATAAAAATCACCCACATTTTTACAACTCAGAGATAGTATATATTTCCTTTATTTTTATTTGCATTTTGTATAACTGGAATCATTCTTTATATATAAAGTTTTATACCTCTCTTTTTTGAAAATTCATATTATATGTTAAGAGTAACATGGAAAAGCCTTTGATAATCTTTGAAGCCTAGGGTTGGGATTTCCATGCCACAACTCAGGCACAAAATCTTGGTGGCAGCATATGTAAACCATGATCTATAGAAGAAAACAGAACTCTTTAGAGCACTACCTCTCAAGCTTTAATGTGTACATGACACATCTGGGATCCTGTTAAAGCACAGATTCTGATTCAGTATATCTGGGGTGGGAGCTGACTACATTTCTAACATGCTGTATGATGTTAATGGTGCAGGTCTACAGATCACATTTTCAGGAGTAAGAATTCATATGCACATTAAAGTTTGAGAAGCACGTGTCTAAAGCATTGGTTCTCAACCCTGCCTTACATTTGAAACCGCTTGTAAGTCACTGAAAAAGAACACCCAGAGATCTATGTTTTTTAAAAGCTTACCAGTCAATTCTGATGCACAGTGGAGGTTAAGAGCTACTTCTCTAGACCTAAATGCATAGTACATGTCAAATGTGGCAACTATAAATAACTCACATAGCCTTTGTTTCTAATTTCAGTTAGAAAGAAACAAAATAACAGCAACAGCCACAACAAAACAAACCACCTGACTATTGTGTAGGAAGGCTGAGGCCACAGCTGAGGAACCACAAATCAAGATTCTGATTTGGAGCACATAGGGATTTGAACTAAATTAGGCCACCTGAACCCAAAATTGGTTTGGAAATCTCATCTGCATGATTTACCCTGTATGATTTTCAAGGTTTCAGTTTAGGTTCTTTAATAATCAACTTTGGCAAATTTTAGAGGTGATACACATCTCAGGAAGGATTGTGTGAGTATTTGGTCATGACAGAGATCCAGAGGCCATCAGTCAGAAAAATTTGTGCACACAGTATTTGGAGGCATAGGAATTAAGAAAGTAATCACCAATTTTTCTCAGCATTAGCTCCATTACTTCAGAGAAGGACAGGTCAGTTTGCATCCAATTTTAGCTGGAAGACTTTGTAAACAAAGGCTGGAAAGAGTCAGTGCTTACAGAGTCCCAACTTTAAAATACCATCAATGACTTCGATTATATCTTTTCTTCCACCATCTGGACAGGACAGTAAATTAGATGAGAACGGCTGCTGCCTTCATTTCATAGAACAACAGAAAATGCACTGAAGCTTGTGAAAGTGCAATTTTCTTTGTTATGATGAGATGGCACAAGGCCCATGAATTGGCAATTTGGTGACCTTGCCGTAGACTTCTGGATCTACTTGCACTGTCTCTTGTGCATGACTGTCTCATGGTATCACCATACCATGAGAAGCCACATGAGAAGGCACAGGAGAAGCCTGAGGAGGAGCTAGCTCTCTGCTGGGCATCTCTGTGCTATACATTCTTCTGTCTGAGGGGCTGGGGCCAATTGGCAGGTCTGGCTCCTTGTAAGTAGCTAAAATCCAAACATCGTGACACAGAAAAGATAGAGAATGACCAAGAATCTAGAGATCTGGATCTAGACTTAGGTCTACTGCCTGACTTGGGACTGTCAATATGTTTCAATGAACCTCAGGTTCCTCATCTGTAAAATGAGCTAATTAGACAAAATTATATCTAATAGTAATGGTAATGATAATAATAGCTAACATTTAGTGGGCACTTACTATGTGCCCAAAACTATTCTAAATACTTTATGTGCACTGAGTCATTTGACCATTTTTTTAGTAAATACCATTTTATCCCGCTTTTATAAATGAAAAAGCAGGTTCAAGAGACAGGATTCTAACCCAACCTCAGATCTTTTTTTTTTTTTAAGTATTATTTATTGTTAAGTTGGCTAACATACAGTGCATACATCGTGCTCTTGGTTTTGGGGGTAGATGCCCATGATTCATCGCTTACATACAAAATACCCAGTGCTCATGCCAACAAGTACCCTCCTCAATGCCCATCACTCAACCTCAGATCTTGAGCTCTTAATCACTGCAGTTATCACACACTAATATTTACATATTCTCTGAACATTTTATGGAAACTTGAGAAACATTCCATTTATAATCATAGAAGATTCACTAAACATTACTATTAAATAGCATCAACAAAATTGAGCAAAGTAAAAGGCAGAGTTCAGCAATGTCATCAGTAAAGTTCCTCGATAAAATTGCTCATGTTTCCATACCGACCTCTCTGTTCAGCTTTTCCACTTAGGTGCTCCCATTCCAGCTGTTGTCTTACTTTACCAAAACTCTTCTTTGACCTTCCCTCTCATTGTTTTCCTTTTTAATCAGCAGCTTTCTCTCTTCACTCTCTTCACTTTCCATTATGGATTTCATGGTCTGTCTTACCACTCCTTTGCTCCATTTTCTTTCCATTGACTTGCCTAGAAAGAACCTCAACCCTTGATGATTCCACGTGCCCAGTTCTCTGAACCCACACTAGGCTGCTGGAGAAAAATCACACAGTCCCCCCACTTCAGGTGAAAATGGGCTCCACTAAAAATCATGAACTCCTACTTAATCAGAGCTTTTAGTGTCACAGGCAAAATTTCTGCCCTTCCCTAATCAAGCTCTCTCTCTTCCATTCATTGCAGGGGACTACTTATGACCTTCACTTCTCACAACTCCAGTCCTGATAACTTTAAAAAAAAACACTTTTAAATATTTATTTATTTATTTTGAGAGAGAGAGAGTGAGCGAGGTGGGGAGGGGCAGAGAAAGAGGGAGAGAGAATCCCAAGCAGGCTCCACACTGTCAGTATAGAGCCTGACACAAGGCTTGATCTTATGACCTGTGAGATCATGACCTGAGCCAAAACCAACAGTCAGATGCTTAACCGACTGAGCCACCCAGGTGCCCCTCCAGTCCTGCTACCTTATGCCTTTGTTCACAGCAGTTGGTTTCTTCTCATTCTCAGAGAAAATAGAATTTCTCAGTTCCTAGAATAAACCTACAAATTACCTGCATCCATCCCCTTTCCTTCCTTCCCATTCAGGAAAAAAATCTCTTCCCTTATCTAAAATCACACCTCTGCTCTGCCTGAATTTTGTCCTCCCACTTTCTCAAGAACTTGGATCTTTCAGGTGTCTTCTCACCCCTGTATCTTCAGTCTCTCACTCTAGTGCCTCCTTCCCATTGCAATTAACCTGCTCAAGTGCTCCATCTCCAAAATCAATCAATCAATCAATCAATCAATCTTCTCTCCACTTCTCCAGTCACTCATTCATAATCAAACTTCTTGAAAGAATTACCCTCCCTTCGTGTCTCCACATTCTCTTTCCTACCCATTCTTACTCACTGCAGAAGGGCTTCCATTCTCCTTCACTTTTCTATGATTTCTCAGTAGTCATGTTGACTTTGGAGACCACTTCACCCTCCCTGAAGTGTTCCCTGTCCACTATGGGTTTCTATACCAGCACCTTCTCATGATTTCCCTCTTCCTTGGTCTCATACTTAGTCTCTTTTCCAGCCTTTTCTCTCTTTATCATGTAAACATTAAAGGTTAGAACCCTGTTCCTCAAAGTTATGATCTCCTCCTATTTTTGGGCCATAATAGCTACTCCCATGGTTTCAATTGTCATGTGTATGCTGATGATTCAAAAATATATGTTTGCATCTCAGGCTTTTCTCTTGAGCTTCTAACTCAACACATCTTGCTACTTGGGCATCTTCACTTAGAGGTACCACACATGCTACTAATTTGTCCAAAACTGAACTGAACTCATTATCTCATACCTGAAACATACTGTTCTCTTGTGTTCTCTAGTGGTAATGCCAGTGTCTTAACAAGATACCTGATAGTTGTCATCATTTCCTATTTTTCTTAATCACTTATATCTAATCAATCATCATATCCTACTGAATCTATACCCACATTCGCTTTCTCCATTGTCACCACCATTCTCCCTTTCCAGGTCACTGTTTTCACTAACTTGGACAACTGAAGCACCCTCTTAATCCTCTCCATGCTTCCCATCTTGACCTGCCATTTATTTTCCACATCCTGGCCCATGTACATTTTTATAAATACAGACCTAAATATTTCTCACCTTTTTTAAATACCCATCACTCTCTGCCTTTGCCTTAGAATAAAGTCCAAAATACTTACTATGGCTTGCACAACCCTTTGAGACCTGAAGTGACTCATTTCTAACATTCTCCAAATGCAGCATGCTATGTGACAGCATATTGAATGCCTTTTGTCTTTTTGAATTTGCCTTGTTTACCATCATCCTCAGGCTTAAGTGTATGTTGCTACTTCTGCCCTGAATGCTTCTCCCCTTAATTCTCACCTGTATGACTTCTACTCAGCTTTTAGGCCTCAGCTTGGGAATCAATTCTTCTAAGAGGCATTCCCTAATTCCCCACAATACCCTGAAGTACACTAAACTTTTTATTATTTTTAAAATATTTATTTATTTATTTATTTATTTATTTATTTATTTATTGAAAGAGAGAGAATGAGCTGGGGAGGGGCAGAGAGAGAGGGAGAGAGAGAATCTCAAGCAGGTTTCATGCTCAGCACACAGCCTCATGCAGGGCTTGATCTCACAACCACGAGATCACAACCTGAGCAGACATCAAGAGTCAGACACTCAACCTACTGAGAAGTCCAGTCCTGAAATCCATACATTTGTAAATCTGTCTTAAATAAGAAGGTCCTCTGAATCAGCATAGTATATGAATGGCCAATAAAAATTTGACATATGGGAGGGTTCACTGCAATGTACCTAGCTATAATTTAGATTAAAGTCCTATGCAATTTTAACAATAATATCTACAATTTTTCAAGTGTCTGTTATATGCAGGCACTATATTAAGTATTATAGGTCATGATTCTGTTTGATTCTCTCAACAAACCCTATTTTACTGACAAGGACTCAAGAGTCAGTGAGGATAAATAACTTTCACAAGGACACAATACCAGGAATTAATGAAGCTGGAATTTGAGTGCCAGCAGCCTGGCTCCAGCACTCTTAACCTCTACAACACACCTCATATATAATCTTTTGTATATAATATATACATAGATATATAATCTCTTTAGCCCATAAAAGGGGTTCTGAGCCATTATTTTTCCTGATAGCTGCAAAATAAATAGCTCCATTGTTCCAAAGAAGATAAATATTAATGAAATATTAAAATTTAACTGTGGGGTAGGAAAGGGAAAGACTGGGCTGGGGGAAATGCCTATATAAAGAAGGACAAGAAAGGTGTTCAAGTCTTTTTAACTCAATCCCACTAATTTTTTAGCACAGATTTTTGATAAGAAAGTCTTCCACATATGTCCTCTCTCAAGGAATAGAAGTAAAGGCCATGTGTATTTGTGTATTAAATAAATAATATACAGAAGTACATTGTGTCACCCATTGTCCATTCTCTAAACCAAATCTCTTGCCATGATGACAACTGGTTTGGACTGTTACAGGATTAGAGTGCTCACGGTTGAAGCTACACCCTTTCCATGAACAATAACTAACATGGTCAACAATCCTGGGATAAACCTGCCCCCATTGCATCACAGAGTTAGATCACAAGTCATAAGTAGCAACTTGCCCTGGTTTTGGCCATGATAAAGTCTATTTGTAATGCCCAATAATTCAACAATTTGTTCGATAGTGTTTTGATACCCTTGTCAAAACATGATGATAAGCATCTCAATATGTGGTATGCAAAAATATATTTGTTAAATAAATTATGATCTTAAGAAATCATGCAAGTAAAGCAATATCATACCCATTTCCAACTGAGGCATTTAAAAAATTAACTAACTTGAGAATAAACAGCTAGTGTAAGTAGGGACTTAAAATGAATTCAGCCTAATGCCAAAGTGCCCTTATTTCAACTATAGAGAAAAAGAAGAGGGAGCAAGAGGGGTGAGGAAAGAGAGATGGAGGTAAGGAGAAAAATCCCAAAACTGTGAACATGCACAACTTCAGGATTCTACCTCTGACATATATTAGGACAACAATTATAAAAAGGAGAAATTCTATTTTGTGGGTTTTCAGATAATCAAATTGTCTGCATTACATGCAAAACATTGATCAGACACGCCCATGATAAGTGGAAAGAAATGCTGTAGACAGATGTTTTCAAATGGCAAATAATGGTAAGCAGGGTGTTGAAGATATTAATTTTCATGATTGGTGCCTTTGTTATTTTGCTTCATTGTCCTTCACCCTACTTGGTCTAAAAATACAGAAAAAAAAAAAAAGAGAGAGAGAGAGAGAAAATTAGTTTTCAGGGCCAGTTTTTGAAAAGCCATCAGAAAAAAAAGGGAATGAAGTATAAAATTTCTAAAAAGTTATCTTCTCCCCCTCACTATTCACATTCACCTCACAATGTGGACATGTGGCTCTACCTCCACCTGTCCCACCGACAGACCACTAGTCAAAGACCAAGAGATAAACTCTTGAGAAGAAGGCAGCTGAGGGAAAAAAAACAACTTGATTTTTTGTGTATTCCAAAGTGTTTTTTTTTCCTTATAGAATTGTTTCTGCGTGTTTCCTTTTTTCAATGGGCAATAAATAACTTTTAGGGTAATAAATGTGAGCAGATTTGGTTAAGTGACTGGGATGAAGAGAAGGTTTTGCCATCTGTGAGGAGTGCTTTAGAATAGACTCACTCTGGGAAAAGGTTATCTGTGTTGCCTGTCTTTAGGAGATGACATTTAAATAGAAGTACTGGTTCACATTTATTGATCCCTGTGCATTAAAAGGCATATCAAAGAGAAGTGTGGTATGAATAACTTAATTATGGGCTGTTTGTACAGATGGAAAACCACATGGGCTCTGTGTGTAGAGACCCATGGTGATTGTAAGCTATTTAAGGAAATTTGTATCCTGGGGCTTCTCATCACACTATTTCATGAAAATTCAACATACTGATGTGTAGACATTTCCATAGTTTCTCAAAAATAAGTTGCTGAGATAGTTTCATACACACACACACACACACACACACGTTTTGCATATACCTTAGTTACCTATAGGCTGAGCGTAATTAAGAGAACAGGTATGGGTGTGGTGTGAGTGGGAGATTAACAGAGAGAAGGAGAGGAGAGGGAACTTACAACTTAGGGCAACTTTTTGAAGTGTTAAGTCATCTGATGTTCCAACAGGACTTCCTTGGCCTGGTGATGATGCTAGTCTTGGTTGCCCAGTTTTATTAAATATTACCATGTTAAGAATATAACATAGATTCTCCAGAATGAAAACTAGAATTCACCCAATAGCTGAAGGATATTTCTGAGAAATTATGTCACCTGGACCTGCTCAAGGTCAGAATTTTAAAGTCTCCTGAGGAGTCTCCCACTTCTCCACTCCAGTAAGTGATATTTTCAGATTTGAAATCTGATCTTATTTACTTAAATATTTATTTCCCTCTTGGCTTTCCTTCTTTACCCAGTCTATATTCAAACTTCCTTATCTCTTGCTGTACTCTTCTTTAAGCTCACAGTTCACCCACACCAGAATACTCTCCTAGCACCTTCCAAAATAGAAGTAGACATTTGCAATGGAGATCAAATTTGCAATTAAACTGATGCAATTTAACTTTCTTTTTATATCCTATTGCCTTGTAGCCTTCTACCCTCTGAGGCCACAGCTCGAGATTTAAGTCCCAGGATAAAACAGTAAGCTTAAATAGAAGAATAGACAGAAGATTTTCCAAATTCCTCTGACTCATCAAGAACTAAGCCTTGAGACAACTTGAGTTGTCTCCTCTAAGGACTTACTCCCTTCCTCCTATACAGGCTAAACCCCAACTCTTCTGCCCTCTGGAAAGATGAGACATCAATAGGGGAGACAAAAGAGAGCCCAGTCCAGCCAGTCCCAGAGTATTACAGGAGGAAGAGAGAGACAAGAAAGAGGAAATAGAGGAGTAGAGTTAGAATCAGCATGGATGTTCCATTCTCCTCTTCAGATGTATGCTTAGGAAAAAGAAGGAATGTTAGATACATTGAAAAAGATCCTAAAAGCAAAGGATTCTGTTCCAGTTCATGTTTTTACTCATGGAAGACCTTATCCTATATACTGCCCATGCCCACCTCACCTCTACCCTCCCTACTTGGTTGGGGATGGGAGGATCACTCATGGTTGAGAGACACTGCTCTAGACTCTTATCAAGCCAAGAGAAAGACTGGAAAATAAGTCACATCTGTTGTACACTTCAGTCATAAGGGCCAGTGGGATGATCAGCAGTCAGGCAGATGAGAGATATTACCATGGAGACAGAAAAACTTGAAGATCTAAGGAACACATCTTCCCAGTCACCAAGTTACTACACAAGCCACATACCTTCCCATAACCCTAGATGCCATGTTCGAGAGGAAAGTGTAGTGACCAAGATAGCCCTCAGCCTGACTAAACATTAGACAGGCTTCTTCCGGGCTCTAAGCCCTGACCTCCCTTTCCCTATAGCATTTACTTAAGAAAATTTATTATCATAAATTCTTTTTCTGCCTTTTTGAGATATATGTAAATCTTTTTCTTGCTGGTTTTACAACTTAGAAATGTCTTTTTCAAGGATTTAGGAGCCATCATTTTGAAATGTAAGCACTGGGGAAGATAGCACCCCTATCTCCTGGTTCCTGTGAGCCTAACTTCCGCAGGTACTTCAGTTATAAAACTACCTTCTGCCTCAAAGACATGATAAAGCTTACTTTTCCTTTGGGTAAAGCCAAGAGGCAAACACAGGTGACCTTTGTTCTCCCTTTAATGCTGATACTTAAAAATCCTCACATTCTTTGTTTCAGCAGAGTTGAGTTTAGACTGAGTTCTGATCTCTCACCCCTATTGCAATAGCCTTAAATAAAATCTTCCTTACCAGTTAAACTTTGTCCAGTGAAATTTTTGCTTTGATCATGGAGAGAGAAAAAGAAAAAAATATATCTAAGAAACTAGTGGGTTTTTTTTTTCTTAAAGACATTGAGCATAGCCCAAAGGAACTGTTAAAAGTTTATCACATCAAATTAAGATCACCATATCGGAATACAAGTTTTTATTTTTTTTGTTTCATTTTGCTTTCACTTGGTATCCAGCATGTGAAGACTGTGAGGATGAAGAGAGCAGTTTTATATGAAATAGTCAACATTTTCTCTGCATTCTAGCCCTTTGATTCCCCCTTTACATTTTCTACATCCACCCTAACAAATTCTGCCCTGTATCATAGGGGTCTGCCTGAACATTGGAAGTTCCTAGAGTGCAAGAATCATATCTTAGTATCTTCTCTCACCCTCATCTATCACACAGCAGGGCATAAAGTAGACACTCAAATATTGGATGAATTCACCCATCAATTAATATTTATTGAGTGAATTCTGTGAGTCTGGCAATTTGCTAAATGCTAAGACAAAAAAGAAATATAAATCATGGTCATGATTTCAGGTACTTACAAATTAATTGAGAAGACACACAAAGGACAATGAATAAATTATAAAATCAAGGCACCATTTTGGTTGAGTTATTTAAAAAAAAAAGGTATTTTGGAAGTTCAGATACACAACCAGAACAAGAAAGGGAAATATAGAACATGAGCTGGAACTTTTTCAAATTTTTTTAAAAAAATTACCCAACTTACACAAAAGTAGAAAATACAACAATCCCCCTGGTAACCCATGTACCCATCATCTAGCTTCAAAACTATCAATATTTTCCCTATTGTTTCAAATATCCCTACTTCAAATGGACTTGAAAGAAGGGGAGAATTTAACAGAAGTTCTATGTGGCCCATGTGACATGACTTCTTGTTACTTCTGATTCTGACTGTCCTGCTGGTCACTTTGCTACAGTACTCCTGGCCTCTTCCTCCAAATACAATACACTAAAGCACACTTTTCCCTCAGGGCCTTTGCATTCTGCCTGAGGCTTCCCCCTTCCACCTCCCACTCCATATACACACACTGCACAACGTACCCCCTTACTTTATGTAGGTCTGTGTTCTGATAGAATTTACTCATAGAGATCTTTGCCAATGATATTTAAGATAGCACCCTCCACCCTCCTCTGTCCCCTTAGCCTGATTTATATTCTCCATAAAACTTATCACTACCTGAATTATGTCCCTGATTTCTTTTTTCATTCATCCTCTGTCTCCTCACTAGGATGAAAGTTTTATGAAGGCTTGTACTATGACACAGAATCTAGAATATAGCAAGCACCCAACAGATAGATGTTAAATGGAAGAATAAAAGAATAATTGTTACTTCCCTTGCTCAAATAAACCTCCATCATTCCTGATCAGACAGCAGAGTGGCCTATGGCCTAAATTCAAGTCATAGAAATATTGTCTAACCTGCAAAACTTTTTTAAATTTAAATTAGTTGACAGCATTTAGAATTGAGAGACTGCACATGAAATCCTCTTTAAATAAATTCTTTAAAATCTTGCAGGATCTTGCACTACTGGGCTCATAACCTGTAGAGAGTAAGATGGAGTCACTCATGTCAAGCAGTGACTAATGTCAGGCAGTGACATAAGCAGGCAATAGTGTTGCAGGTAAGATCAGATATTACCAAAACCAGACAGAATGATCACACCCAGAAATGGTAACTGGCAGTCTGCAAAGGCCCAAGACCGATTAAGCTCCTTTAAAAAGGGAGGATATTTGCAGCAAACTGTCAGACTTTCTAGACAATGACCTTCTCATGTCTGACCACACCAAAACAGCAACTGCTGCTGAAGGCTCTGCCCAATTGATCTCTGAACATAACAGAGATTCTCCACTGCTTAAACATAATAAGAGCAAGTGCCAAGAACTGACCCAGACCAGATAAAGGCCTCATCTCTATTGGACATTCATGGACTGACTTCATTTTTTGTTCATTAACTTCCTACCCCTTGTTGTATCGTTTGTTGTGTGACTTTGTATTATGCTTTGTTTTGTGTGACGTGTAGGAAGCCAAATTAAATGTGCAGTGAAATGTCACTGAGTTTGTAATCCTGAAACTGCTTTACAATTATGTTAACTTTGCTTTACGATTGAATAAACCTGACATTGTGGAAAGACACAATTTTTGTGTGTGCCCTCGTGGCATGGTTGCAACCTAACTTCACATGGTAGCACTAGAGACTGAACACAAATATCTTTTCACATGGGGCATGAGCTCCCTGATGGGAGCTTTCCTGATGTCTTTTGCTGTTTACAAGAGTTTTATCTGTCTCATTCATTTATAATCCCTGCCTGGATCCTGTGGGCATTCTAGTTCACAAATCCAAACTCTAGAGTCTCTGTAGATTAATTGCTTCTGAGAATGGTCTGCACATTTCAGTTCTGCTACTTTTACCTTGCTTCCATTTGCCCAAGTGTACAAAGAACCATCTCCTATTTCTGACGCCACAATAACCCATGAATTTGTGTCAACCTCATGGAGTGGGCTCAGGTGCTTCTATTGATCCTCAATTCAGTCTCTCTTCCCCAATTTATATATTTTTAATTCCAAAAGGCCAGGTCCAAGATTATTTCACATCTACTGATTTTCTTTTTGTAATTGAATAGTACAAATAAAGGTATGGCCATTAGGTAAGGAAATAGCATACTGTTTACATGCTAATCAGAAGTCCTGCCTCCAAGCACAACACAAATCAATTTTTATGAATCTTCTCAACCTCCTGTAGCCTCCCTTCCCTTCCCATATTTTGCATTAGATCATGAATCAGTGAACTGAGATTGGTTGGGTAGGAATTAACTACCTACCCAATAGCCTCTCAGGAATGGTGCCTCCCCCTGTTCACCCATAATTTTAAGACTGATGCTTTAGATTAAATCTTTTCTATCTTTTTTTTTCCCCATGCACAGAAAGAAAGTTTATCCTTGGGATTTACAGGAGAGTATAACAAATTGTCAGGGGAAAGATTTGTTTTGAAAAATTTTATTTGAACAATGATTTCCTCATTCCAGATGAAGAAATTTTTCTAATAATTTAAACACAGGTCATCATTATTTTAAGAAATTAAAAAATAAAAGCAACCAGAATGACAAATGAGATTCTTTACTGGTAAAAAACAAGTGAATAAATAAACCCAGCACATGAAAAAACAAGGTTCTTTGCTCTTATAGGAATGTCATAAACAACATCTGTAATTAACATAGTATGATTCTGCCAAGTAAAGGCAAGGTACTGTCGGTACCAGGGAGGTTGCCCTAGTGCTGGTGGTGGGGTGGAGAACTCAGGTTGTCTTAATGCCAAACAGAGAAGGTAAATAGCTCCAATGGGTAGTGTCATTCATAATTAATATATATGAAAGTATTCACAGGGTGGCCAAAGAGACACAGACATGCAGACAGATGGAGAGACAGCGAAAAAAGATAAATCTCTAAGAATATGAGATTTGAGCTTCTTTTCAAGCTGTATTTATTTTCTCCCTGACTTCTATGGAGGCATTCTACACATCTCTTGGGATCTTCTAAGTGAGAATTAGGACCATCTGTCTATTAACAGACAGAAAAACAAACAACAGTAATGATAATAAGAGTAAGTTAAGTATAAGAGTAATCTTTTCTTCCTTGAGTTCCCACCTGAGTCCTAGAAATAGGAGCTTCCAACACTTGTACTCTCTGAAGAATGTATTGGAAACATACCTGTTGTGCTACTTTCTGACAGACTCACCTAGGGAAACCAGCAAGAGGGTAACACTGAAGGGATGCCATTTCTCCTCTGGGCAAGTATGCATTAGCAGTCACTACTCACTAGCTCTGTATCTTATGATCTGTATCATGCTTCTTGTCTTATGTCTCTTCAATGCTTCCCATTTCCCATTCAATAGCTAGAAGGGCAGCAAAACTGAGGGCAGCAAAACTGGTTTCCAAATACTCTAAGAAAAAGGAATAATAAATAGGGCAATGCAAATGGGAGTTGGGGAAAAGATAAATACTAACTCTTCCTCCCCTCAGTCTTTAAACAATTCTATCTGCCAACAATGGCAATAAAAATTCCTTGGGTGGAGTCTCACCTACATACTAGACCTGGGCCAAGGATTTTATATACGCTATTGCCAATTCTTAACAAGAATCATGCAGAACAGTATTATTGTCCCCATTTTACTCATTAGGACATTGAGATTGAAAGAAGTTTTTTTGTTTTGTTTATTTGTTTAACTATCCCAGCAATACCCAGGATCTAAATGGTTTGCCTGATTCCAAAGCCCATTCCTGTTCCAATACACTATACTGTCTCTCAGTAGCTATTTCTTAGATATTGATTGAGCACCACTGGAATATAAATGAAAGAAAGCAAGATTTTAACGTGCTCTGATCACAGCTAGTGCCCAGAATAGTGTCTGGCACAAGATAGGCACTTAATAAATATAAGGTGCATAAATGAGTGGTTTTCATTCTTCCTTGGAGAACTGTGGTCTGTGGTGGGTGCTCAGCCAATCCCTAGTCCTGATCCAGCTTTTGCTGTCTTTCCTGAAGACCTACTTCACCATCCCACCCAAGAAACAGACTTCTAGCTCCTCCCACCCAAGATTGCAGACACTTTTGACTTCTGGATTCAGACAGTCTATTATTATCATAATTTTATACAAGTTTTTTCTTTATTGCTTCTGGATTAAAAAGTGTCTGTTGCCCCTAATATACACAAAGTAGAATAGGTCAGGATCTGCCAAAAATCATATGTAATATTAGAGGCCAATCCTTCCCCATAATTTCAAACTGCTGTCTCTAGTGCCAGAAAAGCTAAGAAAGTGCTACCTCCTGGTTCACAACACTCAATCTGGAAGTGAGACAATCACCAAATGCTAGCAGTAGAGAAGCAGACTTACTATCTTTGGGTCTGTATCAATTGGTACCCATGGACATTACTGGAACATTACTTCCCACTGACCAAATGGCTCTTGTCCCACCTGGTTGTGACTTTGGAAATACAGGCATAGTACACCTGTGCTAGCCAGGGTCGTCCAAAGATATAGAATCAATATATGGAAAAAGACTTTATTAGAAAAAGATTCCTAGTATAAAGAGATTTATTATAAGGAATTGGCTCAAGCAATTGTGGAGGCTGAGAAGTCCTACAATCTGCTGTCTGAAAGCTGATGACCCAAAAAATCCAGGGTTATAGTTTCAGTCCAAGTCCAAAGACATGAGAACCAGTAGAACTCATGGTAAAGCCTGAACAGGAAAACAGGAGAAGGTCAATGTCTTAGCTCAGGCAGAGAGAGTGAATTCTGACTTCCTTTACCTTTATGTTCTATTTAGGCCCTCACTGGATTAGATGATTCAGTGTGAGAGGGCAATTTGCTTTGCTCAGTCTACCAATTCAAATGCAATCTTACCAGGAAAACCCCTCAGAGACACACCCAGAAATAATGTTTAAACAAATATCCTCGCACCCTGTGACATAGTCAAATTGACACATAAAATCAACCATCACAGCATCTCTTCAGAGGTGAAGCTCCATATTATCAGGGACAATTCATTTGTGCCGAAGTATCCTGAGATAAGCAAGGGTCTTAGCTGTTTTTTTATTCACTTTAGGGCTCATCCCCCCATATCTGACTCTAGAGTTTTAACAAGGACAATTATCATTTTATTTCTAACCCAAGTATTACATACTTGTTCATGGGAGTGACAAATAGCAGTTCAGTTTGCACCCCAGAGGAACAGGTTGGAAGCACTACCCTGAATATCACAGTGATGCTACACCTGCTTTGTGCAGACTTCACTAAGGTGCCAGCATCGGCGCCTGTGCAGACCAAGTAGAATCTGGAGGAAGGAGAGTGAGGCCAGCCTCTGGAGGGCAGTGTCCTTCCATGAGTCATGAACCTATGTGACCAGTGACCTAGCTTTTCCAGGCAGGTTCCTCTACTTGTTCAAAATGTACACACACACACACACACACACACACACACACACACACTCGTCAATCTTTAGCTTTCAAAAGGAACATAGTACTGCAAATTATAACATGAAGGAAAAATAGGACTTCATTTATCAATGTGTGTGTATATATATACACATACACACTCCTCTATTGCCAACATACTTATCTAAATATGCACTTGCTGGGGCGCCTGGGTGGCTCAGTCAGTTGGGTGTCTGACTTAGGCTCAGGTCATGATCTTGAGGTCCATGAGTTCGAGCCCCGTGTTGGGCTCTGTGCTGGCAACTCAGAGCCTGGAGCCTGTTGTGGATTCTGTGTCTCCCTCTCTCTCTGACCCTCCGCCATTCACACTCCGTCTCTCTCTGTCTCAAAAATAAATAAATGTTAAAAAAATTAAAAAAAATAAGCATGCACTTGCTGATTCTTTACTCCTTCCCAAATCAACAGAGTGGGGCTTGGTTTTATGAATAGAAATAATGTTTTATTTACTCTTATCTCATTAATGATTCAAATTAATTTTAGAGCTCTATTGCTGCCTACGATGTTGTGCTTTTTATAAAAGCAATATAGCATATCAGCATGATCTTCTGTTGATTTTAAGGTCAACCTGCATATATACTTTTCTTGGATTTGTGCAGAGAATCATGTTGGTGTCTTTGTATCCAAATTACCTACTCTCTTGAGAACTATCAGCTTGACTCTTCCGGTTCATTAGAATAGTGGTTTATGGGTATTTAGTGGTGTAATGTATCTATACCTATATCTATATCTCTATATCTATCTATATCTATATCTATCTATCTATCTGTATCTGTATCTATATACTGTGTTTTGGGAACTAACTTTTTGACCAGAACCCCAGGAGATGAGAGTCTGAGGTATAGTTCAGAACACCAGAGAAGGCACGCATTAGTAAAAAATGTAGAGGTCCTGTAGCATAACCTTCTCATTAAAAACTCAGGTTCTAAGAGGCTAATAAGTTCAAACAGATGGTCAATAGCTCTCTTGAACTCTAAGGTCACCCCCAGACTAGGCTAAAAATTAAAAATATTTAACAACTGGTCAGAAACTGGTAATGACAAAAAGTCTGTAAGCCACAGACGATTGATATTAATGTGTGCCATCTGGGTATCATCTATGACCCAGATGGGTACTCCTTTGCATCTCAGAATCACCCTTCCACAATTCCCCCAGCCGTATAAGGAGGCACTCTAGAGCTGTAGCAGCAGATCTGAGTCACTCACAATCATACAGTTCCTATGATCCTAGAGAACTTTAAGTATTAACCAGTTTTCCCTGGATGCTAAAAGGATAACTAGAGAGATTAGGGATTTAACCAGGATTGCCTGAGTAAATCTCTTCAGGGCATTTCTTTTCCTGTAGTTAGACTGTCTTTTGTTCAGTCTCACCTCCCTGGTTTTGAACTAAGACTTCCTATAGTTGGCTCAATTCTTCCTCATAATCACCTCCCACACCATTTTACAAATTAAGAATCGATGGCATAAAAAATCCTAGTGGGCTAATGGCACCTTTGTAACAGAACCCAGATATCAGCATCCCCCAACTTATCCTTTCTGTACCCACATTGTTCTAAGGCTATTTAATAAAACATTATTTGATTTAGTACAAAGAATAAAAACAGCTTGTGATTCTTCTCTCTTTTCAATGTTCCATTTCTATTTTTGTACACTCTCCCCCAAAGTAATTTTTCTTCAGAAAAGATAAAGCTAATGCCCATGTCAAGTGCCCATTTAGCAGAACTTTGCTCCACCAGCTCTGCTGGGCTAATGAAGGGTAATTGCTGTCACCCACAGACCTGTGGCTTTAGTGCCAGCGAGTCATGAGGCTGATGCTTCCCCCAGCATGACAATTTCCTTCTCTCAAGGGTTTTCCCAGGGAATCTATAGTGGCACTTGAAAAGCAAATAATTAAGAGCAATAAATAGCAAAATCCCCTAGAGAAATATAAATTATTCATAATAATAACTGTGCAGGCTGACTGGAGGAGGAATGTGCAAGAATTTTCTGAATCTGCTCAAATATGTTTAAAATCTTGGTTTAAAACAGTTAGTCCCTCAAACCAAATAGAGTCATTCTTCAATGATTTCTTAAAACACCAAAGTATCAAATTTAATCACTTTCTCTCTTTCATACTGTTAGTGCAAAATATTTTTATCTTACTATACTACCCAGATCCTATGTGACCACTGCTCATTCTTCAGGCTCAGCAACACATCTTAAGGTTGGGAAGAATAGTGTGGTTCAGAGCAATGAAGTAAATGGCATAACTCAGAAATCTGGATTGTAACTCAATTACTAGTTGAATGCCCTTTAGCAGGTAACAACCTGCTGAGCTTCAGTTCCATCACTGATAATTCTGAAAGGAATCAATCCTGTATCACAGGGCATTGTGAGACCCTAAGGAAATGGAGTGTATAAAAGTAATTCTAAACAACAAAATACTAAACAACTAGTTAAATAAATTATATCATTATTTCTTCTGCTTTTACCCATTGTGTTCTATGAATGCCACCATATCACTGTTAGAACTTAATATTTCTCATCTTTCAGATCTTCTTGAGAAGTCTACTTGACCATTCCTAGTGGTTGAAGAGTCTCTGTTTGAAGAGTTTTTATGTACATAGATCTTATCCTCTCCTCTTGATGGTGTAGTGACCAGAATTTGGGATGTAGGCAATATGCTACCTTGGGAAACGAGAAGACAATCAGCAATAAAGAGTAATGGTGGCCTCTCACCCACTCCTGGTTTAGACTCTACAGCTGAAACTTAGAGAACAAACTGATGGTTACCAGAGAGGAGGTGGGGAGATGGGTTAAATAGGTAATGGGGATTTAAGGAGTGCACTTGTCATGAAGAGCACAAGGCGATGTACGGAAGTGTTGAATCACTATATTGTACACCTAAAACATTACACTGTAAGGTAACTAACTAGAATATAAATGAAAACTTAAAAAAAAAAAAAAGGCCTTTCTCACTGTGTCCTGGGGACTGGTTCCCTCAGGCAATCATTCTAGTCTGTGCTTGAAATGTTGCTCCTCTTTCTCTGTTATATTGTTTGATGTTTATTTAGCTTTATTGATCTAGTAACTGATCTAGTTACAAGCCCTCTTCTACAAATAGTACCTTTAACAGTAGGTACATCTTATGTTCCCCTTTACATGGTCAGGACTGACCTCAAGCCCTCAAAGTCTCATTTTTCCCTTCATACCTGTCCTGCTTATCTTCTTATATCTGTGCTCCACTTAAGGTTCTCTCTTTCTCTTTTTGTTCATCAGCCTTTTAAATGTTTACTTTTTCCATAACTTTTGTTGGACTGAATAGGACTTCTCTATTTGAAGAATTATTTTCAGATTATTCCAGTTCCTTACTGATTTTCTGGGCAAATCTGATCAGGGAATTCCTGGAAAACACCTTTTTTATTATTTTCCTAGGTTCTGGGTCTGCAATAATTTTATTAATTCATTTATATCCATTGAAAAATTTGGCATGTTTTTGTCATAATAAGGGCTTAAAAACCCTTGTATTGTTTCATTAGTGAAATCTACCACACTTCTTTGGTTCAACCCTGAGCTTAGCTCTCTGAAAACTAAGGTCAAAGATAGAGATTCTGTCATTAAGAAAGCCAGAGCCAGTGCTCGCTTCAGCAGCACATACACTGGAAAATTGGAGCAATACAGGGAGGAATAGCACAGCCCCTGTGCAAGGATGACCTGCAAATCTATGAAGCTTCCATATTAAAAAAAAAAGAAAAAAAAGAAAAGATAAATCCAGAGCCAATTTAAAGTAATATGGTAGCAAATAACCCACACTTATGTTAAACCACATTAACTCAAACGTAGCCTAGAGCCTCTCTTGTCCTCTCTTACTCTACAATGTAAGTGGAATGGAGGCAGCCAGTCCAGGACAGCCTACATAGACCTGGCAGGTAAAACTGCAATCTCAAACACCACGGCTGCTCTGTAAGATGTACAGAACGTAGATCCTTTGACATTAAAATTCCTGACTACTGACCTGACTACTGACTACTGAAAACACTGTCAATGGAGCAAATATTGTTTGCCTAACCAATGCTTAAAAGGTCTAATCCCATCCTGCCTTTCTTGTAATACCAAGCCACACTGAAGCAGCCTATACTTTAAAACCTAAACCCATTTGTTGTGGCCACATGAGTTAAAAGCCCATCTTACTAATTAAACAAAAATCCCATTTCACCAATCCCACAGTTGTAAAAATGGGTAGCATAACACAATACAGATACCCGTAGTTGCCAAACAACACAACAAAAAATCTGGCCTGACCCATTCCACAGTCTCAATCTCTGAGTGTTGCTTTTCTTCCCAAACTCCAGTTCTTATTTATTTCTCAAGATCCTCAGCCCATGAACCAGATGTTGGATCAGGGAAGGATCACTTAAGGACACCTCTGTTCCCCATCTCCCTATAATGTTGAGCCTACCCCTGAGCAATAGCAATACCATTTGAAATTTGGGATGCTGTGAAATAAGTAGTAATTAATGATTATTTTCATTGTCATGAATTATTTATTACATTTGAAATAATACTATAAATTTTACGATTGCGATAATGTGATATAACAAGGACTTAAAGATGATAACTTTTATAATATTTAATTTGGAAATTCTTTATATTAGGCCAATAAGGAAGTAGATTGAGTAGATTGGGGTCTGCATTTACAAAAGAGTATATGATAGAAAATTACTGCCAAGGAATTTAAACAGAATTGTGATTGCAAGGACATTTCTTCAAAGAAAGTCTTTTGCAGGTTACCAAATCTCCTGAGAACTATAAAACATTATGTGACATAGATCCCTGGCCAAAGGAATACTCACTGATAACCTCAAGAGATTCTATTGGAGTTGAGATGATCAAACACCAACATAGACAGGGATCTTCAGGGAAGTCACTCTTGAGTTCTGCATATATGGAACTCCATGCAGGTATTCCATCAAAACCACAAGTGTCTCTCATCAAAACCCTCACTAGGTCTGGTCCCTCAAGTAAGGTCTCTAACCAGTGTAACTCTGACAACTCACGACTGAACCATGTACCTGTCTGTAGTTCGTGATGCAACTTTGTGACAACTATTAAGAATAGGAATTTCATGTCATACTGCAGAATGTTAAATTGTTTAATTTGACAGAGTGTCTTCTCAACAGGCAGCTGCCACTAATTTGTGGGCTCTACCTCTGGAGGACTTATCAGAGCAATAAGAGTAAGGAAGAAACACTTCTGAGCTGGGTGTCACATGTTCTCAAATGGAGGCTTTCTTACTGAAATAAAATAGAAATAGGGTCACCTTGGGTGGCTCAGTCGGTCGAGCAGTCAACTCTTGGTTTCTTCTCAGGTCATTATCTCACAGTTTGTGAGTTCGAGCCCCACATCAGGCTCTGTGCTAACAGAGTGGTGCCTGCTTGGGATTTCTCTCTCCCTTTCTCTCTGCCTCATCCTGGCTTGCTCTCTCTCTCTCTCAAATAAATAAGTAAACATTTAAAATTTAAAAAAATAAAATACAAATGTTTTTGTAACTAAGGAGCTTGAGAAGTTAAGATGTATGTTAGCCACAAAAAAAAGGAGTGTTATGTACAACAGGGGCATGAGGACACAGACTTTGCAGTAAGTTCTGTAGCTGTGTGCTGCCCTAGTTTAAGTGTAGGTTGGAGTTAACCCAATGTAGTTTTTCCAACAAAAAATAACTTTTCCCAAGCCCTGTGTATCCCTTGCCTGTTCCTTTGTTATTTAACCCTACAGACCCCTAATAAGAATGCACTTTGACAGGTAAAGGAGGAAAACTTAAACATTCCTTTTGGTATCTACCTAAAAATATATATTTAAGCTTAAGTTCTATGAAGTTATACAATATTTTTTCTTCAGTGAAAAGAAGCAGCAAATTCCCAATGTCTTGCAATGGGCCCTTTTCTAAAGGTAACAAGTCTATCCAGGAAAATAGTTACCTTTCTTCAAATAAGAACAAAAATACGAACTTAAAAATTTGAGGAGCTTGGGGAATAGATAAAAATGGAAACTATGTGTAGGGAGAAAATGTTATCATTTGATCACAGCCTTCCTTTCTATTCATTTAATATAGCTCAAATTTGCATATCTGAACACTCTCCCTTTCCAGCATAGGAGTAGATAGTCTGTTTAAAAATAATGTCAAATTGAGACAGGTATATGATAAAACAAGGGGAAGAAGAAGAAAAAAACACTACTTCACTGCTTTCTTTACTCTATAATATCACCCACCCATCCATCTTTCTATTTTTGAACAAACCAGGCATCTGCTTTATTGGGTCTGCACCAGCAGTAAGTTGACAACTGACGATTTTCAGGCAGTCTTCAGCCTTCAAGGCTTCATCATGGAGTGACAGTGCTTGACTGCCCATCTCTCCCCACCCCTTTCCCTACCTGTGGGTTTGAGTCTGTCCTTTCCTCCTCGTCCCACTGTCAGAGCTCCCAGGTTTGGTGGCCAGGCTGTTGGGGGTATACAGCCCAGGGGCTCTAGGGGCTTATAGGAAGCTCGGGCTTAATGTCCAAGTGATCTCCACTCCTACCAGGTCTCTTTCAGTAGCTAAAAAATGGATTAAATAGATGTTGGAGGCCTCATCTGGAAGGCTATCTACCAGTGATAGCCTTTGAGTGCCAATAACACTTATAATAAAGCCCATTCATATATTACAGGCAATCATTTGCACCTACATTAGTGTGGGATCTTGCTTCTGTAGAAGAGGCCTATCCATGAACCAGCTGAATCAAGAAAAAAAAGTGCATTAAAATAGCTACATATTAATATTAAAATGTAATAGAGTAAACTAGAAATGAACCAGAATACTTTGAAATGCCCATTTCCCACGTGTTACCAGATATTTGATACTAGGCTAAGGTACAATAGCTTGAATGCCAAGATATCCGCATTTAGAGTTCTCTTCTTTTTTTTCACAAAAATATGTTTTAGTCTATTTTTTACTATTCTTGTTCCTCACCAGTAGGACTTCAATGATCCTGAAAGAAGTACAACTGCCCTCTAGTATATAAACATTAAGCAACTTTGGGTCTGACAAAGTGTGGTGCCAATTTTAATTTTACAACTTGATGTAATCAATAAAAAAGAGATTAGGTCTTAAGGAAATGCATATCCCCAGCCCCCAATCCCATTGTACACTATTTTGTGTGAGCCTTGATCAAACATGCAAATCTGATGTTTTAGGTATCACACTGCTTTTCCCATGGAGCTTCTTAACTTCCCCAGCACCAAATCTTGGCCTCTTTGAGACCCACGTAGAATGCAGCACAAGCCACACAAACTCCTGGGATACAAGTTCTGGCCTCCCAACACTGGGAGCCTCATGAAATTTTTCATCACTTTCTTTGACACTTTTTGTTATAATTTTGGAGTCCCAGAGATCCCAGTCTCTGTCTCCAGTCATGTAAATAGTTTCATCTTCATAAGTGTTTGAAGTAAACACTCTTCATAAGTGTTTACCTCTATGTATCTGAAACTACTGACCACTACCACCTCCTTCTTGAATTCCTCCTGTCTTGATGTTCCAAGGTCTTGCCCCTGTAGTGGCCAGGCCAGCTCCTTGCCCTCAGTTACCCCGAGTGTAAGCAAAGTGAGTGGCAATTAATGCAGTATGCTTCCAGGTGCACCTGAAAAATCTCCCTGTGTGCTACCTTCATAGATGTCCCTTCCTAGGCTCATTATCTTGATTTAGCCAACCTTCTAGAGGAGTTCTTTGCTTAGACTTAAAAGATATATAGCAGCACAGATGTGAAATCTCTGCACTAAGGAGCAAAAGCTTGATATCAGTGGCATAAGACTCTCCCCCATTATGATTTCATCCTTCCCCTAAATACACACAAACTTCTTGTGAGCATCACTGCCTGCCACTTTCCTTCCTCCTCCACTGTGAGATATGGTGCTTTCTCTTCAGTCTCTGCCCAACTCAAAGAAAATGAATACTCTGTTTTAAAAGAATTCTAACCATCAATCTATGATCCACTGTCATATTCTATAAGTTTCTTTCTCACTCTAAAATCAAAAGATTATGTAGATGAATGAGGATATCTTGATAAAAAGCATACAAGATGATAAGCATTTATTGTGTTAAATCAACATCTTGAGCTGTCAAACAACATGTATGTTTCAGTTCTTTTCCTTAATTCACCAGTCCCTGCCTCCAACTTTGACAGAAAGGCGAGGGTAGGCATTTTCTCAAAGGAAAGTATATTTCATTCAACATGTCAATACATCAATAACGGGACAGGAGACTTAATCCCTGGGGACTAATAGTTAGGGAAAGAGAAGTGATTCCGGGAAGGGTTAGAAACAATACAAGGGATGCGTGGGTGGCTCAGTCAGTTAAGTGTCTGAGTCTTTTGATTTCAGTTCGAGTCATGATCCCATGGTTCATGGGATCAAGCCCTGCACTGGGCTCTGTGCTGACAGCATGGAGCTTGCTTGGTACTCTCTCTCTCTCTCTCTCTCTCTCTCTCTCAAATAAATAAACATAAAAAAAAGAAGCAATACAAGCTGATGGTTAGCCCTGATGGCCAATGCTTTGAAATGAGTCATGAAAAGACAAAGCAGTTTGGGGGTAGACAGATCTGTAGCTATATAACAGGTGTCAAAGAATTTATCTATTTATGCTAGTAAAGACATTACATCTAGAGGAGCAACTGTAATTCAAGCCACCCACTAATTAAATCGGAGTAATTCATTGCTAACCCTACATCTTCTGCATAGGTCAGACAAGTGGGTAAAATGAGAATGTGATGACAGTCACCACCCCTCCACTCTAGCCTCCCAAATCTTTGCAATTTTGGTATAGGAGGGATGGAGAGGGCAATTAGGAACTCCCATTTGACCCTGACTACCACACGCAGTATACTAAAGTCCATGGGTCAAGGAACAAAAATAGAAATTCTACAAGCTGATGACAAACTATTTATTATATACCCAGGAACTAGAGAAATAACTACAGGTGGTTTGATGGACCCATTAAGTCTACTTCCAGATGCTTCCCATTTTACAGATGAGAACATTGAGTGAAATAACTTGTCTAAGTCCAAACATCTAGTGGCAGTTGGGACAAGAGTACATGTCAGTGCCTCCCAGGACAGTATTATTAAAAACCACCCAGGGTGTCTGGGAACCTCAGTCAGTTAGGCATCCAACTTCAGCCCAGGTCATAATCTCGTGGTTTGTAGGTTAGAGCCCCACATCGTGCTCTGTGCTGACAGCTCAGAGCCTGGAGCCTTCTGTAGATTCTGTGTCTCCCTCTCTCTGCCCCTCCCCTATTCATGCTCTCTCTCTCTCTCTCTCTCTCTCTCTCTCTCTCTCTCTCAAAAATAAATAAACATCAAAAAATTTTAAAAAACACTCCAAAGTGATTTCTGTAATGTAAAATAGCCATTCCTTCAGAGTGTGCTGTGTTTCTGTCTGCTTTGAAGTCTTTGTCCTGTCCCTGAGAAATAAATTCTCTTCACAGCTGTGGCTCATAGAAACTAGAATAGTTCAGAACAGAATATCCCTATCATTTATTATGTACTTGAAAAACAACTTAACACTGTCACTAAAGTCGTCTGTGATTTGTTTAGACCACATCACTTTTGTGCTTCTGAAGTTAATGCATTCTTCTCTGTCACATCTTTGCTGGAACTCATAGTCATTCCGGTCATCACAGGGGCAATAGAATGTGATCTACTTTCTACTATGCTCTTGATGCAACCAATACATCATCAGATTTTGGAAGTTTTGAGTTTGATGGTGCATGTCACAGCTTAAATTAAACCTCTTTCTAGAGGTGAATGCCATTTTAGGCTTGTGAAAAGGCAACATACACTGTACTTTTTCTTGGTGTGTTTTAGGCATTTTGCAGAGAATTTTTCTTTTCTATTAATGGCCTGGTTTGCCTTTATAATTTCAATAAAGTATTAATATTTGTCCACAGTAGATGTGTAGATCCACATCAAGTTTTCATTCATACAAATACATACTAACAAAATGGATGAGAGGCTGACAAGGTAAGAGCCACAACCACCCGGGTTCATGTCTGGAGCAAAGGGCAGCTCCTGAGGCATAACAGCCTATGACCCAGTCTCATGCTCTACACCTGGAGCTGCCTAGCTCCCAAACCAAACCTCAGGGCCAAATGTCCTGCCTGATCCTTGTAAGTCTCTTCTCTGACCTAGGAGCTAGAGAATTTAGCGTAGTCTTAATTAAAGCCATACTCACCCGCTTCTTGTATTCCAGGAATAATGAGTTCATGAAGATGTCAGAGAAATGAGAACAAGTTGTTTATTTTTTTTAATTTTTCTTAATGTTTATTTATTTTTGAGAGAGAGAAAGAGAGAGTGTGAGTGGGGGAGGGGCAGAGAGAGGGAGACATAGAATCCAAAGCAGGCTCCAGGCTCTGAGCTGTCAGTACAGAGCCTGATGCAGGGCTTGAACCCATGAATGGTGAGATCATGACCTGAGCCGAAGTCAGACGTTCAACCAACTGAGTCACCCAGGCACCCCAAGTTGGTTATTTTCTATTTGTTTTTTTGTTATCTTAGTTGCCCCAAAATGGCTTTACTTAATTTATGATTTCCTATGGATCTTTAAGTGCAACATGTACACAAAAGGCAGCAATAGAAATATGAAATGGAAGAAAGATCAGAAAGTCAAAATCAGTACTTAGACACAATTCTAATCAGGTACAAACTTCAAGGCAAAGAGAAACATCAATCTCCACAGTCTTGAGATTAACAATTTGAACCTTCAGCACTTATATTTATGCTTTATGCAATTTCTCTCTTGTTACCCTCTCTGTAATCCTCCTGCTCATGTAAAAAGTTCCAAGAGTGACCCTAGGCCCGTGCTTCTCAAACTTTAATGTGCATATAATTGACCTTGGGATCTTGTTAGAAAGTTGAGTCTGATTTAGTCATCCAGGGTAGGACCTGAGGGACTGCACAAGCTGCCAGATGATGCTGATGCTGCTGGTCCACAGACCTCAGACCACTCCTTGAACAGTGAGATTGAGGGCAAGCTCCTGGAGACAGGGAAGAAGCTTTATCCACTGCTGTATCCACTTTCCTGCTCACCACCCCCACCCTGGGCCCCCATACCAACTAAGAGCTTAGTTAGTATTTGTTACCTCATTAGGTAAGGGACAGACATTGCTCACCACCCTCTTCTACCATGATCATTCTTCATGACCACAATTACTTATTGGGTCTGTCCATCTGGCCGTCAAGTCTTACCAATTCTGCCTCCTCCTAAATCCCTCTCACATGTCTCTCCTTTGCCTTCATACTGCATAACAGTTTCTTGGCTGGACTTCTTACCTCTAGCCTCTCTTCCCTCTAATCCATGCTTTCTGTTTTTGCCAGGATGATAATCTGAAAACAGGATTCTCATTGCCTCAGAAAAAAATCTAACCCCCACCCCCATAGCATATAAGCCCCCTTCACCTTCTGACTGATGTTCAAACTTCCAGGCCAATAACATACCACTTCCTCGCACAGTCTTTGGGCTCCTGCCAAAGAATCCATGGCTCCCCGAAGGGACTATGTTCTTTCACCTTCCTGCCTTGTACATGCTTTATTTTCTCTCAGAAAGGTTCTTCTCCTCCCCCATCCCTTCTATTTATGTGAATCATCTTCAGAACCCAGCTCAAATGTTATTTGCTCTTTGAGGCTTTCCTGAATCCCCCTCTCAGGCACAGTTGCCTATTCTCTCCTGTATGTCTATGCAAATGCTTTATGTCCTCTGAGTGCACATATTATGTTTCATTAGATTGCCTTATCTGGCTATCTAGCCACATTAAACTAGGATTCCTTGAGATAGATACTGTGTCTTACTCAATTTTCTCCCACGAACATATAGAACAGTGCTTCATACATAGTGGCTCTTAAATAAATTTTTTCTGCTTGAATAAATAGGGAGTAAAACAACTGTAGAAGCACATACTGATAACTTGCACAGCTATGTGCTGGGGGCATAAGGAAACCTATATCCCTACCACAGATTTCCCCTCACAGCACTTCAGCTGACCTCCAGTATGGGAAGACCTCCAGTAGTAGGGAGCAGAAGGAGTACAAAAAAGAGCTGATGGGACCCAAGAAGCCCCAGTCTTTGTCCTGGATATTTGGGTTTCACTTGGAAACATCAGGGAGGGAAAGTTTCAAAGATATCAAACCCAAATTCTTGCAGGAGATTAAATCTGATAATAAATAAGCAAATGTTAAAAACAAAAAGGTAAAGATTTCTTTTTTCTTTGTCCTTTTTTTTTCTTTTTTGGCTAGGCACAATGTCTGAATAGTCACATGGGATGTGGGAGGCATTCCACAGGACTTATTTATGACTAATGAGTACATTCTTCTCTAGGAAAGGCATGATGCATGTGGAGCAGGTTCAGTCTCCTCTGAAATCCTCATTTATCAGTTGGATATCAACTCCTACCTTCCTGATGGAGCCTCCCCCTATCTTTGGGCTCAACAGACCCGAGTGTGTGCTGGGTACATAAGCACAGCTCATTCCCCTGTGGAACTGCATGAATTCTTGCAGGAGGGGCCTCTACACTCAGTGCCCAGTGGGATTTATTTTCCTGCGGGGTAAGTGCTGAGTGAGAAAGTTTGCCTTGACTAGTCCTGTCACTTGCTTGTGTGTTCCCACTTGCTTCCCCCTGCCCCCACCCTGTGCTTTCCATAATCCAAACAAAAAACATATTCTCTAAAACAGCACTGAAGTACAATTTCTTTTCAATAGCTGTTCAACTGCAATTTTTTTTCTTATACCATTTAAGTGATTGAGGAATGTGAGATGACTTAAGGATGCTCTTCAGAATCTCATTTTGCTGAAGAAGTGAAGAAACTGAAACCCAGAGAGAGGAAGGGATTGAGTGAGGTGACTCTAGATGATGACAGAAATGGATCTACGCTTCCTGTGTATTGGGCCAGTTTGATATCCAAGGTGCAGTACATGACTGTTGATTGTATTCTTATTAATCTTCATGGGCTTTGGCATCAAAAGACCCAGACCTACCGATGTCTAGTTCTTCTTGATAAGCTACTGAACTGAGCCCAGCATTGTTATCTATAAAACACGTAAAGCAATAATGACTGCTCCCACGATGGTCTTGTGAGAAACAGATTCACTATGAAAAAGGAAGTACTCTATATAAGACATCATATACATTGTGAGATAATAGAAAATATATATATTAGTCCCTCTTCCCCCCATTCCTGGCACAGAGCTCCTGAAACCCTTGTAATCTTCTAAGTGATAAGAACGCTAGGGGAATCTCTTGTTCTATTATTTGTCTTTGGCTCTGACTCTGACATAGAACTCCTAAAATTCTTATAAGTTCCTAAGTGATAAGAACACTAGGAGCATCTTTTGTTCTAATGAGGAGACTCTAGGTGGGCTCTTGGATGGCTCCTGGATGGAGGCTGGACCCAGAAAGACGAGGCCATAGTTAGAAGTTTGGAATTTTCAGCCTTACCCCACCATCCTCCAGAAAGTAGGGAGGGGATGGAAATGGAGCCAATGATCAATCATGCCCACACAATTAGCCTCCATAAAAATCTCAATACTATGGGGTTCAGATTGCTTCCACGTTGGTGTACACATCCACACTGTGAGGGTGACATACCCCAACTCCACAGGGACAGAAGCTCCTGTGCTCAGGACCCTCCCAAACCTCACCCTAAATATCCCCTCTGTGGCTGTTCATCTGTATCCCCTACTACATCCTTAAACAAACTGGTAAATGTAAGTGTTTCTCTGAATTCTGTGAGCCACTCTAGCAAATCACTTGAACCCAGGTTAGGGGAGGATGGAACCTCCATTCTATAGCTGCTTGGTCAGAAGCACAGGTGACAATACGAGCTTGCAACGGGCATCTGAAGTGTGGGCCAGGAGGCAGTCTTGTGGGACTGAGACCTTAATTTGTGAGATATGATGCTATCTTCAGGTAGAGAATGTCTAAATTGAATTAAATATTGACACCAGCTGATGTCACAGAGAATTGCCTGGTGTGGGGAAAAGCCTCTTCACATTTGGTGACCAGATATGTTAGAAGTGTTCTGTGTGACTAGTAAAGGAGACACACAGGAGAGAAACATACAGTAGGGAAGAAGTGGGTTTTTCCCTACACAGAAAGGAAGAAACGGTAGGCTTTTCCTTTACAAACATTAATTATTGCTACTTCTTTCTAACAATGAGTTTATCAATTTTTTTGCATATCAAACTTCATAGAATTTTGTGCCACCCACAAAGTTAAGACAAACTGATTTTAGAAGTACACTTGTGAACTATACAAGATGTAGAAATTTCTTCAAGCTATAAATTTGTCTTTAGTATTTCATTTTTTGCTGCTGGTCATGTCCCAACACACCTCTTAATCAGTCTTGAGTATGTAAATCTGTTTTGAGAATTAGCCAGGATGTTCCAATCACTGGGCTACCTCAACCACCTTTTTCCTTTGTGACATCCAGTGCCAAGCAGAGGTCTAAGACTGAATTGGACCAATCACTCATGGGACTTCTCCAGCAGGTTTCCTGGAAGATTCAACAATCCAACAGAAGTTTAAGTACTGACTATAACAATGATAACTAACACTTGGACAGACTCAACCGCTAACAAAGCCATTACCTATACAGTCTGCAGAGGCAGGGAATTTTTTTTTCCATTTAAAAGTGGAGGCTCACTGACGTAAAGTAATTTTCAGGTGCCCTAGTGGCAAGTTCTGATACTAAATACAGTGTGTTTCCTGCTTTAGCATACTGTTGCCTCTGGCTATTCCTAAGGTTAAAAGGAGCCCTTATATCTTCCAGAAGCAGTATTCACCATGTGGGTACAAATAAGGGTGAAGAGAAGGTCTGTCACTCAGATTTCTGGAGTCCGTATATTTGGTGAAAATCCTTATATGGTATGTACTTATATGATATGTAGGCTGTTAGCATCAATGGTGAAGTACAACAGCAATATAAAAGATGTTAAGGACAGTTTGCCATAACAGTTGTTTTTGCATGAATATACATCCCTTTCCCTGCTGTGATGTGTTAGCATGAAGGAAGGAGGAAGGGTGTGCCTCAGTATTTCTATCAGCCTCCATGGGGCCAGGCTCAAAGTCAGAAGTTGATGCTGAGAAGCAAAAAGTGTTCTGTCTGTGAATGCCTATGAATCTCACTCTATTCACCAGATGTGGGCAGAGACAACTATGGGGTTTAGATGCATTTAATGGTAATGCTTTTCAGCTGTTGCCCAGATGGAGCTCAGATCCAATCTCCAGTAACATCTTTGCTTCCCTCTCATCGTACCCATGTTGTATCCCAGGGTTGGCATAGAAAAGCGCTCATGATCTTTCATAACTTAGACATCTGGTACAAGAGAAATTTTTCCCTGGGCTGCTTGAAAATTCACAAACATGATTTGGCTGACCTCAAGCATTTAGAGCTCAAGTGCATAAAAGTGTGAGAAACTGATAGGATGTCAGAACACCTTGGCTCACACACTGTACCTCACAGCCACCTGGTTCTTTCAGCTCCTGGAACTTGCCATTACCTCTTCCATGGCCCCTTCCTTTTGGGGTCCTCACAGAAACTATCCAGAGGTCAGAAAATTAGGAAGCCAAACTGGAGATCACATGACCCTGAGGCTGGTTAGATCTATATCAACATGACCTAGACTGTCCCTCCACACACCTGAGCTCCAGAAGCACTTGCCTGGACCTCTCCTTGATTAGCATCTTCTAGTTTGACCCAAACACAAAATCATTCTGTCCATGCTCTTCCTGATCTTTTCAGACCTGCCCTGTGGTTGAAGATTTCTCTGCTCTATCTCGGAGCAGCAGGCCTGGCTACATAAATTGTGGGGCTCAGTGCAAAATGAAATGCAGGAACCCCTGTTCCAAAAGCAGAGGGAAAGTGTCATTAAAAGTATTCAAATATAGAACTTTTTTTTCTTGCATGCCCTCTCTTTCATTTTGTCATGGTGTTTTCTATTTGATATATAATGTCATTCTAAGTAAAGAAAAATTAAAAATTTAAATTACTAACTTCAATTTTACCAGTCATCTTTATATTGTGCAAAGCCAACTTTAAATGCAAATGCAAGAGTATTTAACTCATATGTGGAGTCACCAACATTAAGCTATTTGTATATCATGAAAGCATATGTATTTTGCTCTTACCAGAAGGGTAGGAAAGCTGCACAAAATAAAATCCACTGTTTTTCTTTCAGTTGTTTATACATGCACATATTACTGCCTAAACTCTGTACCACTGGCTTACTCATAAGAAAGGAAGGTAGAGACAATAGAGAACTAGGAGTCGCCCTTTCTTCCTTCTGCATCATCACTTTCAACGTAAGTGGTTGGCTAGTGCAGGGAGGTACAAGAGTAAGATCCTTGGTCATTTGTGTTTCTTAGAATACCACTGCCTTCTTTCTGTGTTTGCAGCAAGAAAGCATGACTTACCAGGATTGTCATCCCCTCCACTTACTTAATCATAGATGTAATATGTTTATCCTGTACTCACTTTGAGCCTCACTGATCTCCCATGCACCCTGAAATCATGGGCACCCTGTGCTCATGGGGTATCCTGTACTCATAGAATCCTATGTTCACAGCCTGTGTTCATGGGCACCCATGCTTATAGACACCTCATTCTCATGGGGCATCTTGTGCTCATGGGCACCTTATTTTTATGGGCACCCTGTTTTCATGGATATTCTGCGCTCACGGGGCATCTGGTGCTCATGGGATGTGGTGAGCACTATATGCAAATGAGGAGGAAGTAACTGAGGACATGCATATGGCACATTGCTCCCCTTTTTGTTGCATCTCCATTGCTCCATTGTACTTCACTTACAAAACAAATGCATCTTTACATTTTGATACTTTCTCTTACTGTCCTCATGGTTTTAACCTGTTTTACATCATAGAACTCTGACCTGTGTGGGTATCTCAGGGTCCTAGCTCTAGTACTCTCCTGATACTTTGTTATTCCTCCTCTTTCAGAATTCCAGCCACCCATCACTGGTGTTGGCAAAAGAATCAAAAGCAAGCAGCTTCTAGGAATCCACTTGGCAAATAAATTCCAGAGTTTGAACATTCTAGTGTGTAACTGGTAGTGTAATTCCTAAAAATGGCTACTATAAAATCTAATCACTGCCTCTGTAACTGCCACTGCCTGTATGATTTACTAAAATAACATAACAAACTATGATTTTTAACATTTTCCTACCATAACAGATGGTCTGTGAAGCATCATTGGGGTAAAGACAGGTTTAAACCTAGCATGTAACAATAACCATTATGAATCAGGCAGCAGAGTTCAAGTTTTAGCTCTGCCACTCATGATCCAAGTATCTTAGCCTTCAGAAGCCTTGGTTTTCTCCTTCATAAAATGAATCACTCACCTCACAGTATTATTTTAAGATTCCAATGAAGTAATGATTATGAAAGTATTTTGCAAACTCTTAAAATGCTACACAATTTGTGAGATAATATTATAATACTATTTTTGATCTGAGTTTAGAAATAAAAAATAAATCTGTAACATTAAAATGATAAGTGAATTCTCTACTCCCAAAAGTGCATCGTTCAGAGAACACAAGAAGAAAGCTACGTCTTCTGATCCTGGCTTAGCCCCCCTTCTCCTAGTTTCCATACTCCCAGAGAGAGGGAAAAAGATATGGACATTGGGAGGTGAATGACAGCTAGATGGGATAGGCACATCTAGACACTCTACTGTAAGTTGGTTAATTAAGAACATGTCTTCTCTGCTTAATATTAAGTTCCACAAAGATGGATATTTTGTCTTGCTCTTTGCTGTGTCCTTAGAGGCCAGCTGGGCATGTTAGGAAGTGTTCAGCAATGGCTTTTGGGATAAATGCATAAATGAAGGAGTAAGTGAAAGAATGACAGAATAAATGCATGGCTGAGAGATCGACAAGGAGAGCGAAAGGTATAGAGACAGGTGAAGCTAAGCTTATCCTCTAACTGTTAATTGTCATCCCAACCACTTATTTATCCAGAGGACAAGGCAAGAGTCTTTCAGCTTCTTTCAGCCTTCTCCTTAACCTGCTGTTGAAGATTAATAATACTACAATTCCCTTCTGTCACATCACAGGAAGGAATGAGATTTCAGAAGAACATGGTCAATGGACAAGTCTGGGGAATACTTTGGGGATCGGTCCCCAACATTTTATGTTCTTAAAGAATAGCTTTATGCTTAATCATGGTGGTTTCGTCCATTTCTTACCACACGTGGCATTTTCTACAAGAGAAGTATACCACAAGTATAAACAGCCAGAACCATTAACTGAACATGACACATGGGCTACATGTATTTTTTTCTACAACACAATGAAAGCTCTTTTACAAGATGTTGATGTGCTAAAAATATTACATCCATTCTGTTTACTGTGTTTTTCTAATGAAGCTTAGAGAATTTGCCTTATGGGATTTGATAAAATAAAGCCAACTCATTTATTCTGCACAAATAAAATATTATTCAAAAAGCAAAGTTATGACATAAAGTCTTTTTTTCTCTGATTCTCTCATTTTTTTCCCAAGAAAGTCTACAATATTTTTATTTCTTTTTTAAAAATATTTATTTATTTTTGAGAGAGAGAGAAAGGACCAGTGGGGGAGAGGCAGAGAGAGAGAGGAAGACAGAGGATCTGAAGCAGGCTCCTTGCTGACAGTGGAGATCCTGACACAGGGCTCAAACTCACAAACGGCAAGATCATGACCCAAGCCAAAATTGGACACTTAACCGACTGAACCACCTAAGCACCCCTAAATTCTTTTTGTTCTAATATGTACTTTTTCTGTTCCCAATGAGTTAAACAGATTTTAATCTAAATTCTTGTGGACATTATACAAAAAGTTTAAATTTTATTTTCTTTTTGTAAAAGTGAGCTAGACACTTTGCCACCACTTTAAAAATAATAAATAAATGATGTGATTTATAAAACACTGACTAAAAATTCTAGAAAAGAGGACCTGAGTATGCCTTTAGGCCTCCCTATAGTAAGGTACAGGCCTCCGTTGGAGTGGGGTCCTTGGTTCATCGTAGTTTACAAGCAATACGTACAAAAAATACAAAATTATAAGCAAGCAACTAAATAAAAATTATTTTTTTCATGTTTTAAAATTTTATTTTAGAGAGAGAGAGTATGTGTGAGGCAGGAAAAGGGGCAGAGAGGGAGAGAGAGAGAGGCTCTCAAGTAGGCTCCATGATTAGCTTGGAGCCTGATGCGGGGCTAAATCCATGACCATAGGATCATGACCTGAGCTAAAATCAAGGGTCAGACATTCAACCAACTGAGTCACCCAGGTACCCTTAAAAAATTATTTTTTAAAAAACAACAAATTATTAACATGAAGCAACAGTCCCTCACGTATTATGAAACTTGATATCCTAAATCCTGAAAAATGGATTACAAGTAGTGAAATTGAACCAGTAATTTAAAAACTTCCAGAATCAAAAGTTCAGGACAATATGGCTTCAAAGGGAAATCCTACCAAACATTTAAAGAGGAGTTAGTATCTATCCTTCTCAAATTATTCTAAAAAATTGAAGAGGAAGGAATGCTTCCAAACTCAAAGACACAACAAAAACAAAAAGAAAATTAAAGGCCACTATCCTGATGAACATAGATGCAAAAATTCTCAACAAAGTATCTGCAAACTAAATTCAACAATACATTAAAAGGATCGTATTACAATCAAGTAGGATTTATTCCAGAGATGCAAGGATGGTTCAGTATCTATAAATCAATCAATGTGATATACCATATTAACAAAACAAAGAATAAAAGTCATTTAATCATTTCAATAGATGCAGAAAAACATTTGACAAAATTTAACATCCACTTATAATAAAAATTCTCAACAAAATGTATACTCCCACATAATAAAGGTCATATATAACAAACCCACAGCTAACTTCATACTCAATGGTGAAAAGCTAAAAGCTTTTCCTTTAAGATCAGGAACAAGACAAGATGCCCACTCTTACCACTTTTATCCAACAGAGTTTTGGAAGCCCTACCTATTGCAATTGGGCAGAGAGAGAGGGAGAGAGAGAGAGGAAGGAAGGAAGGAAGGAAGGAAGGAAGGAAGGAAGGAAGGAAGGAAGGAAGGAAAAGGAAGGAAGGAAAGAGCATTCAAATTTAAAAGGAAGAGATAAAACTGTCACTATTTGCAGATGACATGGTACTATATATAGAAAGCCCTAACTCCATCAAAAAAACTTAGAACTAATAAATGAATTCAGTAATGGATACAAAATTAAGATATGATCGTGTTTCTATACACTAATAATGAGCTATCAGAAAAAAGAAATTAAGAAAACAATCCCGTTTATAATTGCATCAAAAAGTATAGAATATGTAGGAATGAATTTAACCAAGGAAGTGAAAGACCTGTACTCTAAAAACTATAAATTGAAATAAATTGAATACCACAAAAATAAATGGAAAGACATATTGTGTTCATAGGTTAGAAGAATTAATATTGCTAAAATGTCCATATTACCCAAACCAATCTACAGATTCAATGCAATCCCCATCAAAAATACCAATGGCATTTTTCAGAGAACTGGAACAAAGAATCCCAAAGTTTTTATGGAATCATAAATGACCCCAAATAGCCAAAGCAATCCTGACAAAGAAGAACAAACGTGGAGGTATCACACTCCCTGATTTCAAACTATACTACAAAACTATAGGAATCAAAAGATTTCATGGTACTGGCATAAACAGACACGTAGATTAATGGAATAGAATAGAGAGCCTAGAAAAAAACATATATGACCAATTAATCTATGACAATGGAGGCAAGAATATACAACGATGAAAAGACAGTCTCTTCAAACCCTTCAAACTTCAAATGGTATTGGAAAAACTGGACAGCTACATATAAAAGAATGAAACTGGACCACTTTACAATACTATACACAAAAATAACTTCAAAATAGATTAAAAACTTAGATATAAGACTTAAAATCATAAAACTCCTAGAAGAAAACATAGGCAGTAATCTCTTTGACTCTTAGCAATATTTTTTTGGATCAGTCTCAAGCAAGAACAACAAAAGCTAAAATAAGCAAATAGGATTACATTGAAAAAAATCCTTTTTCATAGCAAAAGAAAACATCGACAAAATGAAAAGACAACTTACTAAATGGGAGAGATATTTGCAGATCATACATCTGATAAGGGGTTAATATACAAAATATGTAAATAACTTACACACTTAATATTTTAAAAACACTTGATTTAAAAAGGACAAGGACGGGGGCAGGGGCATCAGGGTGGCTCAGTTGGTTGAGCTTCTGACTTCAGCTCAGGTCATGATCTCACGGTTCATGGGCTTCAGCTCCATCTTGGGCTCAGGCTCTTTGGATCTTCTGTCCCCCTTTCTCTCTGCCTATCCCCCACTCATTCTCTCTCTCTCTCTCTCTCTCTCTCTCTCTCTCTCTCTCCCTCTCCCCCCACTCTCTCTCTTTCTCTCTCAATTAATTATATAATGTCAAAATAGGATATTATGTCCATTATATTTCAACTTAACAAAAACTGATGTACTAGTCATTGTGACTTCTAAGTTCAATTCGGTGAGTTTCCTACTTTGTTATTCAGATTCTTGTATCAATAGAAAAGTCACCATTATTGCCATTTAGTATTATACTACATCTGAAGGGAGTAGGACCAAGATTAGGTAGCACCATCACTGAAAGCATAGAAATTTGAGTTTTCTTTTGTTAGTGCTCTTGGCCTGTAATGTGCTTACTTGGCTCTGCATCCCTTAACCGCTCTAGTCTCAACAAACATTTCTGTGGAAAGATAAGAGGTATTGATGCTTCCAGGAGAATTTGGTTTTTCTTCTGATAGTATGTGGGAAAGCACTTCCAAACTGCCAATCTTGCTCTTTCCAGTGAGAGATGGTAAATGCTTAATAATGAGCACTAAGAGGAAGGAGAGGATGGGGTGAACTGATTTGTTGCCTTTGTTGAGTTCCTGGTGTAAATATTCCCACCAAGTCCTTTTGCTATAAATTAAAAATCTGCATAGAGAAAGAAATAAATCTTACAGTTCCCAAGGTCAGAAGTCCAAAATGAGTCTTACAAGGCTAACGCAAATGGGGAGTCATACCATTTGTTTAAGTAGAACCTGGTATCATAAAGATGTCAGTACTCTATAAATTAATCTATAAATTTAATGTAATATCAACAAGATAGTTTTCATTAGACAAGTTGACTGCAAAGTACATGTGGTAGAATAAACAAGCAGGGATAGTCAGAAGAATTCTACAAAGAAAAGAAGTGGAAGAGTTACTAGATATTAAAACACCTGGCAACAGCTGAAATAATTAAAATAGTAAACAACTAAAAAAATCATTGTGGCAAAGACTGTTCATTTTTTCACAAATAATTCTTAATTTAATAGAACCTTAATTTTACTGGAGGTATGCTATTGTCTGAACATTTTTGTCTCCCCAAAATACATATGTTAAACCCCTGACTCCCAAGGTGACGGTATTAGGAGGTAGGGCTTTGGGAGATAATTAGGTTGTGAAGGCTCTGTCTTCATTAATGGAATTAGCACCCATATAAATGATGCTCCATGCCTCTTCTAATATGTGAGGACACAGCAAGAATTCATCAGTCTGGAACTGGGAAGAGAAGCTTTGCCAAAACCCAGCCATGATGGCACCTAATCATGGACTTCCAGCCTTCAGAACTCTAAGAAATAAATTTCTGTTGTTTATAAGCCACCCATACTGTGGTGTTTTGTTATAGCAGCTGGAATGGACTAAGACAAAGTTTCAATGTGCCCATATTTTAAAAATAAATTTTTCAACTTTCTCTTGCAAAGAATGAGTAGCCATATGACCAATTTTTGACCATTGTGACATGCCTGGGTGTCAAGTTTCCTACTTCTATTGTAACAAGTTGCCACAACTTGTTTAAAACAAAATAGTTCTGAAGGTCAGAAGTCTAAAATGAAATTTACAAGGCTAAAATCAGGGTGTCACAGGGCTGTGTTCTTTCTGCAGGGGAGAATCGGCTTCCTTGCCTTTTCCAACTTCTAGAGGCCACCTGCATCCCTTGGCTCATGGTCTCCTTCTTCTATCAAAGAAAATCATTCCAACCTCTGCTCTGTTATCATATATGCTTTTCTAAATTTGATACTCCTGTTTCCCTATATGGACGTTAGTGATTACACCAGATCCACCAGAATATTTTCCCATTTTAAGGACCAGGACTTAATCATATCTGCAAAGTCTCTTTTGCTATTGAAAGGTAACATGTTCACAGATTCCAGGGAATAGGACATGGACATATTTGGGGGAGCACTATTCTGCCCATCATAGCTGGCCTTTCTGAAAACCTTGATGGAAGGAAGCTAAGGACTTCCACCGCCAGCCATGATGGAGAAACAAAAGCCAGATTTAACCTCCTGTCATAAACAACCAGAAAACCAGACGAAAAAAAATCCTGTTATTTTTAGTTATTGCACAATAGGCAGCACAGGACTATGATCCCTGTGATAAAGGACACAAATGAAGTATGTGCTACAGTCACCCCAGTTTTCTCTCCGGAGATAATTTCTAGACACCTTGGGAGGAAAAGGAAACCATATAGAGCCTTGGAGACTCTGAGTTAAAGATCCAAAGTTTGGGGTTCAGTTAGCCAGAAGTAGCAAAGAAGAGTTCTGTAAATGAGGATGCTATACAGGAAATGAGCTTCAAAAATGTTTACGACAGTCATCTTGAACCTTTGCTGGATAATAAGTCATGCATGCTAGAATGAACTTCACAAAGGTAGACAAATAACTACAAGGTAGCTGTGACTTGAACAATAATGAGCTCACACAGGGCATGGAGATTTCAAGCCCCAACCAGGCAGAGTAGAGATCCTGATGATCACCAGTTCATTCAGTGGAGACTCTACGTGGGTCATGCCTTAGTAGTGATACTGAACTAACACTGCAATGAGGATTACTCTGAGAAGAGGGGAAAGAGAAAGGAAGAAAGTGGGGGTGTGTGTGTGTGGGGGAATGAATGCAAATAAATAAAAATTAAAAGGCAAAAATTTAGATGGCATTCGTCATTTTGCAATTTCCTCTTCCTATCTCTTCCTGCTTAAAATTTACGTATGGTTTGTAGAACTACAGCAGCTATGTTACCACCATGAAGTACTTGAAGCTGAAAGCCAGCATTAAGGTTGCCAAAACAGAACAATGGAGAGAATTTGGTATATTCATGGTACTGTAGTACCACCGCTACAGTGCTAAGTGCTTATGTTAAATGACTTTATGACTTTATGTTAAATGACACAAAAATAAAACCTATCTTGTTTAAACAACTATTATTTGGGTTTTATTTTATACGCAGCCAGATTAAACCTTTACTGAATCACAAATTAGTAGAACAGACTAGAAAATCTAAAAAATAAGATAAAAATATACACAATATTTGGATAAGAAGATATGTGATAAAAAATGATAATAGTAACACTTCAAATCAGTAAGGAAAAAGTAGACATTTCAATAAATGTTACTGGGAAATGGGATAATCACTGGAAAAAATAAGTGGAAATGCTGCTTCACATGTTCAAACTAAATTTCATATGGATCAATGATTGAAATGTAGGAAATAATACCATAAAAGTGCAAGAAGAAACCATAACACTTCTAAAAAGAACCTCAGAGGGGAAAAGATCTAAGTATGACACAAAATGGAAAATCCATAAAAGACAGAAAAATTAAATTATGTAAGGGGTGCCTTGGTGGCTCAGTTGCTTAAATGTCCAACTCTTGATTTCAGCTCAGGTCATGATCTCACAGTTCACCAGACTGAGCCCCGCGTTGGGCTCTGTGCTAACAGCACAGAGCGTGCTTCGGATTCTCTCCCTCTCCTTCCAGCCTTCCCCTGCTCTCTCCCTCACTCTCTCTCTCTCAGAATAAATAAGTAAGCTTTAAAAAAATAAACAAAATGTGTACAACATGGCAAAAATGCATAATCCAAGTCAAAAGAAAACTAACAAACTGAGGACAATATTTTCATGTCATACCACAGCTAAAGGATATCTTTCTTTATGTATATAATGTTCTACAACAAATAAATAAAAGACCACTGACACTACAGAGCATTAAAGGGTGTGAACAGATGGGTCACAGAAAAGTCTGCTAAGCATATGAAAATGGTACTTAATTTCACTTATGACAAGGCCAATACAAATTAAAATTAAATGACAGAGCATTTTAACTCATCAAATTGAGATACCATGGTGGTGAAGAGAAGTAGGACTGTATTCTCATACGTTATTAGTAAGAATATCAAATAAAAGTTAAGGAAATTTGGTGATATCTTCTAAAATTAAAAACGCACATACCCTTTGATTCCCTGGTTCCACCTCTAGTTATTTATCCCAAAATACACTCCCACACATATGAAAGGATTTATCCATTCATTCAATAAATGAGTGCCTGCTCTACTTAAAGCAATTTTTTCCAAGCACTCTTTATAAAAAAAAAATACACTAGATAGCACATATTTTGTGAAAGGAGAAAATTATAAACAATTTAAGTACCCATGAATAAAGGCCTGGCAAAATAAATTATGGTACATCCATACAATGATAGATCATGAACCTATTACAGAGAAGCAGGACCAAATCTTGCTATATGGAAAGATTTTTCAAAATATAAGCTTCCTGAAGGCATGGATTTTTGTTTTGTTTACTACTATATCCCTAGCACATAGAAGAATGTATAGTACATATTAATTTGTAATAAACCTTTGGTGATCTAACAAAGTGAGAAAAGACAAAGCACAGAATGGTGTGCTACAATATATGTAGGGAAATATGAATATGTACATATTCATATACATTTCTAAATCATCGAGAATCTTTGGGTGCATAAATCCCCTCTGTGAAAAGTAAGTGAGATGATTCATTTCCAGAAATACAAAATAAAAGCTGTACTGTCTAGTTAACAATAGGTTTACAATCTATTGGAAATATATATGAACCCCTCCCCCTGACACAATGGAGTCCCAAATCCTTAGACACTTCACTTCCTGGTTCTTCTTCCCCTCTCCATTTCATGGGCTTATTTTTTGTGGGCTTTGCAATGAGCATGTGCCAAAGAGCTGAAGTCTCTGCATCACCTCAAGGAATGTACATTTGTTCCAATCAGGCTACATTTTGGCCTTACACAGCATAGGCGACCTCCAGGTAAGGCTGTAACCTCCATAGTACTCAGCCAGTGAGGAACCAGGGGAGGGACTCATGCTAGGAGATAAATTGCTGTAACTGCTCTGAGTGTGCCTATCCATCAACATCCACTCTTGGCAAGAATGTGGATTTAAAGCCTCACTTTATTGTGCTCTGAGTCTCTGTGTCCCTCCTTTGATTGGGGCAGTGGGCTTATTTCTCACACTTCCCAGTAGAGTATTAGGGGATGAGGGGCCAGAGAGGGAATTAGGCTCCTCTCATACCATATATCTTCTTGTACATTTTGAAATCTGTCCGTGTGTATTAATTGCCTCTTCAGAGAAGTATACATATTCACCACATCTGCACCTCTTCAGGTGCTTTTTTGCTTCCCCACTGGTAATGGCTTGAGTGGGAATTAGCATTCCTTGGTGGCTTCTGAGATACTTCCAGCAAAATGCTAGGCATTTTTTATAAATGTATTCCTCTTGCTAACATTTTATAGGGTCGTGTCTGTTAACCCTGCATCTACTCAAAAACAATTCAGTTGATATTTCAAGGAGTAAAGTGACTCATCTCCAAATACAAAGATGTGTGTGGGCCCTCCAGGGCCCTATGAGAAAAAAATAATAACCTTCATGGTCACTCAACAATTTCAGTGGGTATTATTTGCTAGATCAGCTCTGCTCAGAAGCTTTTCTGACACCCCATCCCACTCCATCTCTGACACACACACCTTCCACAGCTATGTTTTCAAAGTGCCCTATGATTACATCTCCCAAAGCTCTCAGTGTCCTGTATTGTTATCAGTCTCCCACACTAGACTGAGAACCAGCACCTTAAGGCAGGAACCATGTTTCAATGTCTCTGTAGCTCTGACATCTAGCATAATACCCAGCTTAGTAATTCCTCAAAAAGTGTTTGAAAAATGAATATATGAAGGATTGAATGGTCAGATGCCTTTTGCAAAGAAATCCCAGTCACACAGGTAAGCATTTTGGTGACATGCTAGAGGCTTGACTGTTCCCATAAGTGGAGAGAACTCATCCAGTGGATGGATGTAAACTGTACCTGTTGAAGAGGTCACTATCAGAATCAGAAGAATAGTAGTGAGACTCCAGTAGAAGGCCAAACCAGAAATCCAGTGAAGAGAAGAGATGAAAGGCCAGAGCTCCAGAGGAACAAGCCAGATGCAGACTGTAAACAAAACAAGTTCAAACCTTTAAAAAGATTGACCTGGGTGTGCCTGGGTGGCTCAGTGGGTTGAGTGTCAACTCTTGGTTTTGGCTCCTGTTGTGAGTTCATGGTTTGTGGGATCGAACCTCACGTCTCTCTCTGTGCCTGGGATTCTTTCTCTCCCTCTCTATCTGCCCCTCCCCCATTTGAACATGCTCTCTCTCTCTCTCTCTCTCTCTCAAAAATAAATAAACATTTTTAAAAATAATAAATAAATAAATAAACAAATAAATAAAAAGGTTGGCCTTGATTACGGCAAGAGCTTGGGCTTGGTTATGAGTGTGGGAGTGCAAAAGGGCAAGGGAAGGGAGAATATCAAAAATATACAAGGTTGGGCTGGAGAAAGTGCTAGTTCTGAGTTTAGACCAGGGATCTTACTTTCTGTGCCAAGAATTGTCCCCACACAATGTCATCCTACCTGTGCAACAAATTGATGGCATATCCCCATTTTGCTTATTTATCAAATACAGCTAAAGTTGTGATTGCATGAAAAGGGGTAGGGGAGGACTGAACATCCAGATTTCATCAGTTGAAGTTTGAGTCAATACCATTCTATGTTGTATTTAATTGCTTCTAATTATTCCACATTACAATCTCCCTGTGGGCGGGAATCCTTCTTAGCATCCTTCAAGAGGCTTTGTGGCTGCACTGGGCGCATACAGTGCTTGATAATCACTTGCTGATTGACTAATTGAAATACGCATCCTGCCCGCAGGCAAAACCCAAAATAGTGCACCATGTTCTTGCTCAGACAATAGGCTGTTTGAACTCTGTCATTTGCAAATCCTTTTTACTCAGCTATGGAATGTGCCTTTCTAGGTTAATGTACACATGTATCTGAAGTAATGCTATGTTAGCTCTCCTTGGCAGATTCTGGTTTTTATTAACATCTTCATTACTTTCTAATTCTATTTGTACAAGTATCTCACAGGGTAGAAATTTATTCTGGATTTAGGTACAAATGTGTCAGCTGTGAATATTCCAATAAAACATGAAGAGAGACACCCGGGCCCTAGCCTCAGCTAGTCATTAGATTTGGGCAGTCTCTCCACCCCACCTTCAGCCCCCACACTTGGATTCAGCTTCTTTGACCTGGAGTGAGTCTCCAGGCTGGATGGCTGCTAAGGTGCCTTCTAGCACTGCCCTTCTATGAGGTTTTGTTATAATGGCTTTACCTGTGGCTTTCCTCTGCAGTTAATAGTGCACCCTGCCACCAAAGGTCTGAGAGGATGGGACATTCCACATTTAGCCTTTTATTTACAATCTCAGGAATAACTCAATTTTTAACTCTGAAGCAGCAAGCTAAGGAGACTTCTATTCTACTATACCCCAAAATTTCATTAACATGCAGATAGTCTAGCAATCTCACTGCTAATCATTTCTTTTACATAAAGATATCCAATATTCCTATTAAATATACAACTGTTGGGGCACCTGGGTGGCACAGTCAGTTAAGAGTCAGACTTCAGCTCAGGTCACGATCTCATGGTTCATAGGCTCAAGCCCTGTGTTGGGCTCTGTGCTGACAGCTCAGAGACTAGAGACTGCTTCAGATTCTGTGTCTCCCTCTCTGTCTGCCCCTCCCCTGCTCATGCTCTGTCTGTCTCTCTCTCTCTCAAAAATAAATATTTAAAAAATTTAAAAATACATGCAACTGTTGGGCATGAGGGATAACACATCAGCTGTATGTTTCAGAGTGACCCTAGTATGAAAAGTATCTGGAGGGATCAAACAAAGGATATAGATGAAAAAAATGGAAATAGCAGTGGATTTAAAATTTACACAGTTGTGTAACATGTGGGATTTTGTTTCTTCATCTGTGATGTGTGAAACAAAGGCAAAAGAAAAAAATTAAATTTCTGTACAACTTACGGCCCATTGTCAAGTCCTTGAGACAGCAGAGTGACATTCCTTCAGAATGCCCAATTGTCTTAATGTTAACACTTTGCTACAGGAAAAACGGGTGGTTAACTGACAGAGATCACGGTCATGCAGGCCAGAGTCTCTATCAGTTTACAACTGTCTTAATGATTTACAAGAGAAAAGCAATTATATCAATAGTCAAACATCCAGAAACCTATAGATTCAATTTCCTGGGACCCTTACACCACCCTCCCCTTCATAGGATAGAAAATCTTATATAATCAGTCACTCCTCACAACCCAAGTACAGCTCTTTCTGACCACAGGTCCTGTCCCTGTGCTTTAATAAAACTCTCTTTTTGCACCTAAGCTGTCTCAAGAATTCTTTCTTGGCCATCAGCTCCATACCCCAATATTCTCCACATCATCTGAAGGGTGCAATAATAAAATCTTTTCTATCACCTTATGGGTTAAGAATTAATGATATGCTTAAGAAATCGTGCATGTGAAATACCTGAGAAGACACTCAGTGAGGTACTGTGGACATGAGTACTGGAGCTTGGCCTCACAGAATCCAAGGTTCATGTGTCAAAAAGAATGCCAAACAATAAAGGAAAGGAACACAAACAGGGACGTGCCTCACCTAAGACCCTGCAGCTCAGTGAACTTGCAGAACTCAGCTGTAGATCATCTGCCTCCATGAAGAGATGGATAACTCAAAATGTTGAAGAGAACAAAAAGAAAACTAAATTTTTTTCAAATTGATTCTATAGGTATTTATTAATGTATATTTACTCATCCCAATCCCATCTCTCAACCAAGCTGGGTTTTTCCTCTATTTGATTTATCAATTCTACCACTTGCTGAAAGTTCTCAAAACCAACACTTATCACTTTCCTTACAAGACTCCTAAAAGGCTGCCTTATATACGCTCTTAGGTTGCTATTGTACCTATAATTGAGCAGACACGTGTATTCTCATTGTTTCCAAAGGGAAGTGAGATGATATACAATAGAACTTTGGTTTGTGAGCATGATTCATTCCAGAAATCTGCTTGTAATCCATAGCACTTATATATCAAAGCGAATTTCAAGAACCATTGGCTCAGTTGTGATCATGTGACATTTGGCATCACATACTATTCGTATTGCAAGACATCACTTTTTATCAAGTTAAAATTTATTGAGAACAAGTGACTCACAATCCAAGATTTCACTGTATTTAATTATTTTAGTCTAGTAGTATGTTTAGATATGCACTTTGATGGGGTTTTGGAGTGTTAGGGTTTCAGAGCTAATATCTTTGGTGCTTTAAAAAAAAGTAATTTTACTAAAGCATGGGGGAAGGACCCATGCATGGGCAGAAAGAGCTGCACTGGGGTTGTGAAGAGTGACTGGTTATATACTATGGAGTTGGGGGAGGTAAAGGCAAAAGGGAGGCTTCCATAAGGACTTTTATGGCCTCCAGAAGGACTTTGATATGCTAAAGAGGAATCTTAAGAAGTCAGGGGCCTTGCTATTGTCAAGCTAAGGTTATTTTCCCTCTAGTGAGGCATTAATATTAGGATAGTAGGGGGTTCCTTGAGAAATGTTATACTCTGTATTTGTCTCAATTATTTGTCAATGGGTGGCAGGATATGAGGAAATTCAACTTTATCTGCTATTTCCTTCTTGCCTTTGTTCCCCACATCACTATGGCGGGGGGGGGTGTGTGATGTTGGGGCTTCAGGAAACTGAGTCTATTGGTTTCTGGAGATTAGGCTTTTGATAACTAAGATATTTGTAAACTGATGGAGACTCATATCTTGCATGGCTGTGATTTCTATCAATTAACCATCTGTTTTGTTCTTGGGCATCCAGGAGTGCCTGAGGAATATCACACATATTCCAGTTGGAGTCGGGGATTGTTATTAGTTTGTGCTTTGCCCTCAGCTTGCCTTATGCTCCTTCATCAACTTGATTAGTGTTTTATTGTTGCAGCCCATGGTCACCCTTGGCATTTAATTTATAAATCTAACTTGGAAAGCTGGCTCCAATATGTCCCAGACTAATTTAGGGCACAGAGTCACATCTGTATTCCTGTGTTTTAGGTAGAAATGGTGGTATTGTAGGGGCACCTAAGTGACTCAGTCAGTTAAGCATCTTTTTTTAAGCAACTTTGGCTCAGGTCATGATCTCACGGTTTGTGGGTTTGAGCCCCACGTTGGGTTCTGTGCTGACAGCTCAGAGCCTGGAGCCTGCTTTGGATTCTGTGTCTCCCTCTCTCTGCCCCTCCCCTGCTCACACTCTGTCTCTGTCTCTCAAAAATAAATAAAACATTTAAAAAAAAGAAAGAAAGAAATGATGGTGAGAGAGTATTAGAGAATAAGTAAAGAAATTTGGGACTGTTTTCAAGTTGTTTAAACACCTGAGTTCAGTTCTGCCAGAAGAGACTGAAAACCTCCAGAATGCAGCCTTCCTTCCTCCTAGCAGGAGTGTTTCTGGATTCTTCTCATCTACAAGAACTCATTTCCTAACAAAGCCACCTAGGAGTAGGGTCAGTTTCTTATTAAGAACCACTTTTTTAAAGAGCTGTATGGCACTCAGCTTGCCACTGGAGAGCTCTGCAGAAAGGCTGGACTGTTAGTACTGTCCAACTTAAAATTAAGTTTCTAATTGCAAGCAAGCCTGTCTTGAGGCAAGAGAAGGTTCTGAACCCTTTTGAATTACCATCTCTCCTAGCATAAGCCACTATTTACAAATAAAAGGGCAAGCTTCTGTTGGCCAATTAAAGTTAGGTTAAAGTTTCTCCCCAATAAGCAAAGAGCCTGCCAGTAGCCAACAGTTCAAGCCAATTACCAAAACCTCAAACCATAACAGATTCTCACAGTCCTCTTCCAAAGTGTGTGACCTCAGGAAGAAGAGAATTAAAATACAATGAAGTACTTTGCACTTGCCACTTTTAATCTGCTAGTTTGAAAGACTTATATCCTGTATCCAATTATTGGCAATGACATATGACATTTGAAAAGTTAATGAAGCAGAAAGATTGGAAGAGAGAAATTTGTATTTCCTATGTGCTTATATACCAAAGTAAACTTAAATAAAGAACATGATCACATTTTCCAGTTTCTCCTCACCCCCACACCATTATTATGGTGACTAATATTTCTATTATGTATTTAATTAGCATGTCTGTAGTGTGCAATTGAAAGGACACTAAAGATGTCTCTAGTAAATAATAAAAGAGTCCACCAGCCATAAGTATCTTTCTAATGAAATAATTTATGAAAAGTCTATTTATTAGCATAAACTAAATCAGATACTTCTTTTCTTTTATAGCCTGAATTGTATCTCCTACCCCTAAAATTCATATATTGAAGTCCTAATTCCTCATACCTCAGAATGTGACTATATTTAGAATTAGGCCTTATAATTTTCTCTTGATAGCCTGGCATGATGTACTGGATAAAAGGAAATGCTACAGTGGTGAGGTGTGGGGAGAGGGATTAGTCATTTGATTAGGTCTCAGTCTTAGTGAACAAGTCCTACTCAGACTTGAGCTTCACATATGTTTCTCATACCCTCTCCCCTAAGTGGACCAGGATGGCTAGAGTGAGCTGGAGTTGGGTATTTCTCCTCTCCAATGGAAGGCTAGAGTCAGATGTGGTTGGATATTTCCTCTTCCCTGTGTGAATTAGGCTCTGATAAAACCCCTGGAGCTTAGGCTCTGGTTAAATACCTTCCCCCAAGGGTAGATCTTGTTAGGGACAACAGAGTGCTCTAGTGTATTTCAAAATGATTCAGTTTCCTCTTCTGTTGGAAGAATGAGAGGAATTATCTCTGGTAGTAAGTGTGAAAATTGGTAGAGCTCTGAAAGGTAAAATTCACAAAAGTGTGTGTGTGAGGCAAGGTGGGGGACACAATGCCTTGCCTCCCCTGGAGTTTTCATCTCTGACTTGTCCACAATAAGCCTCCAACAATTTGTCCATTACAGTTCAGATTTCCCTATCCCAGCACTGCTTCCCACAGTGGTTTCAGCTCTGGTAAATTCAATTCTCGGTATTGGCCTGTCAGTTCTTCAGTCTTAGTGGCAGTGGCTTGCCCTGTGACCTCACTGCCCTTACTGATCTAAGAGTGGCTGATTTTTTAGAATATTCAGCTTTTTATTTGTTGCTAGGGTGGAATGGAAACATCTAAGCTTCTTACACACCAGACTGGAAACTGGAAGTGAATTAGGGCTTTAAAGAGATAATCTAGGTAAAATGAGATCATATGGATGGGCCAATCCAATATGACTGGTGTCCTTATAAGAAAAGATTAGGACAAAAAACACACAGACTATGGAGTGACCATGTGAAGACACAAGAAGTCAGCTATCTGCAAACTGAGGAGAAAGGCCTCTGAAGAATTCAAATCTGCTGACACCTTGATCTTGAACTTCTAGCCTCCAGAACTATGAGAAAGTAAACTTATGTTATTTAAGCCACCCTGTCTGTGATATTTATAGGCTGTCATGGCAGCCCTAGGAATGAATACACCTTCTTTGTCTCTTTTCAATAGACTCAACACTTCAATTATTTATCATAATAAACCCTTATTGGGTGATATACAAACATAGACATGTCTATATGTGTGTGTGTATGTATAAATATAGAGAGAGAGACATGTAAATATTTGACATATATAACTTGATCTAATTGCAAGGTTTTCTCCTTAAAATGTGTTACATGTCAACTTGCTGGTGGCTAAAAAGGTTTAAATAAATTTGACAGATTTGAAACTCATTTATCTGTAATCATTGTGAAAGAGCTGAGATTTTATTCCTCTTGCAAGCTAAAAAGTTAGCTTGCTTAGTTTCAGAGATGTTGGCAAAAGACATGAGACTGTTGGGTCAGAGACAAAGAGCCTTGTTGCTCATTAACACAGCAGGAAGGATAAGCTTTATATTCACAATGGTTTCCTTTGCCCCCAAAATTTCAAGGGAGTTAAACAAATGTGAGGCTATTTACACAGTGGATTTACATCACAATTGAGGAACCTACACTTGGAAAACCTCCATTTCTTACTCTGAACTGCTAGGATCTTTCTTCCACAAGAAGACATTATCTTCACTATTTTGGACAGTAAAAAAACCTGCCCTCTCTTCTGGAGGCAGACACCATCTCAATCTTCCAAGATTGTGTGGTATATAGACATCCTTGAAAAAATAATCTGGAACAAAGGCAGTCTTACTCAAAGATACACAGAAACATAAAAGGTCCATGATAACTGCCTCCCAACAATCATTTTAAGGGATGGTTGCTTTGACATATATTACTATCAAAATAATGTGTAGAGGCCCAATTTATAAATGTTTATTTTGGAGAAAATGGTTGAGTAATGATGACAGCACAGCCATAAATTAATATAATGCTTGGACAACAGATTATATAATTGACAGTCTCCCTAGAAAATAATATCTTTAACTTAACTGAACATTAAAAAAAACCCTATGAACAAATAGTGCTTTGTTTTAAACAGATTTGTACATTCTGATTGTATGAGAACATGTTTCTGTAAAGCTGAAGTTTGAGGAAAAACAATTTAACACTGTTAAATCTCTTCCTCCCTCTTAAAAGTATTTTCCTCACTTAATTACCAAGGCAAACTCTGACCTGGATTTCCTCCTACTTCTCTGGCTGCTCGTTCTCAGTCTCCTTTGCTGGTTCCTGCTCTTCTCCCTAAACTCCTAACATCAGAGTGGCCCCAGTGCTCAGTTCTGGGAACTCTTCTCTACTTAAACTTACTTTCTTAATGCTATGATCCATCTTCTTGTGTTACCAACTCACAAGTATGTCTCTCCAATCTGGACCTGTCTTCTGTCCAAGATTTAAATGTTCAATTATCCACTTACCTATTCAATAACTCCCTTGGATATCTAATAGATATTTTAATCTTAATATGTTCAAAACTGAACTGATTTTTCACCCAAATCTCTTCTACCCACAGCCTTCTCATGTCGTGGCAGTTCATAGCAACTCCAGCCTTCTGGTTGCTCAGGCTTCAAAACTTGGAGTCATCCTTGTCTTCTTACTTTCTCTCATATCCTATGTTTGGTACATAAACAAACCAGTCTTTTCTTTCTCTGGAATATAGCCAGAATCTTCTTCTTATCTACTGCAATTCAGTCCAAATCAATCTAATTTGCTATTATCTCTCAATGGGATTAATACTGAAGCATCCTTGTTGACCTCTCTTATTCTACTTTTGCCCTTTATAGTCTATTCTCCACAGAGAGTGAGGATCTTGTTAAAATGTAAGCCAGATGATGTCTCCCTTCTGTTAAAAACTTTGCAGTAGCTCCCAGTGTCACTCAGAATAAAAGCAAAATCTCTACAGTAGCCTATAAAGCCCTAGATGATCTGGTCTCCTATTATCTCTCCAGCCAAATCTACTACTCTCCCTTTCATTCACTCTGATCCAAGTAAATGGGCCTCCTTCATATCATCGCACATATCACACATGGTATCCCCAGGGACCTTTGCACCAGCTATTCACTCTATCTGGAGCCCTCTTCCTCCACTTGGCACACTCCTTCACCTGTTTGCGTCCTTCTAGTTGTTCAACAATGGCACCTCAATGGGGATTACCTTGAGCGTCTCATTCAGATTATCACCACTGCCTTTCCACCATCACTCAATCTCCCTTACCCTGCTCTATTTCCTTCCATAACATATATCCCCTTTTAAAATACTATAAAACCTACTTTTTAAATTATGACTATATATTATACTATATAATTTACTTATGTATTGTGATATTTGTTTATTGCTCTGTCTCCCCCAGATAAAATGTAAATTCCACCAGGGCAGGGATTTTTTCCCCTGTTTGTTTACTGTAGCACTAGCACCTAGAACACTTCCTGGAATGTATAGGTGAACAAAGAGGTACTCAAAAATTTTTGTTGAATTAGTGAATAAATTTCTTAAACTTCAGGTCTGAAGGATTAAGAAAGTATTTTAAATGTTATGTTTTTTTTTCTTTTTTTTCCTTTCCACAGAATGTGAATGCAACCTCAGAACGTTATAGTGTTTAATTTTATAGCTTACTAGTTTTTGCATGTAAGCATATTCCTAAAAGATATCTTTAAAAATGTAGGTAGTATATTCCTTGCCTTTAAATGTTTATGGTATTTTTTTTAATCACTGGTTATGAAGTTGTGCTATTTTTGATTGTTAAAAGCATTGTTATCACATACGTGGGGTGCATTTATATGGAGGGAAGACTGTTTTTGATTTTTTGTCTGCATAGTTTCCTTTGGCGTTAATGCAAGAAAAATTAAGACAAAATTATTCTATACTTGTGACATGTATTCAAATTTTAGTACCTGTGGCTTTCTAGATATAATATACAATGAAAAATTTTATTTATCTATGTACTGATGAGTCATGTTAAAAAAAATTACACTCTTTGGGGTGCCTGGATGGCTCAGTCAGTTAAACATCTGACTCTTGGTTTTGGGTCAGGTAATGATCTCACAGTTTATGAGCTCAAGCCCCACGTCAGGCTTGACGCTGACAGTGCAGAGCCTGCTTGGGATCTCTCTCTCTCCCTCTCTCTCTGCCCCTCCTCCACTTCTCTCTCTCTCTTTCTCTCTCTCAAAAAATAAATAAATAAACCTTTAAAAAATAACGTTCTGGAAGATGGAGAGAGGTATAATGACACACAAAAATATCTTTACGGTATTTTTTGTATCAACAAAAATTTGAAATATAAATTTTTAACATTAAGCAAATTGTTAACTAAATCATGATGTATCTCTCTGATGTTGGAATTTAAGCTATTTACAAATATTGAAATATAGTAATCTATAAAAACTAGAATAAAACATGATTTCTAATTTCTGTATGAAAAAGTTTGTCCCAAGTTAAAAATCAAAAGAAATTAGAAAATTTTCAATGGAATTTATTACATAAAATTGATACCTTTTCTATGTCAAAATATCTTTAAAAATATTATATATTTATCTTATTGAAGAATTTTTTAATGGTTATTTTTGAGAGAAAGAGAAAGCGGGGTAGGAGCAGAGAGGGGAAAAGAGGATCCAAAGTAGGCTCTGAGCCCAATGTGGGGCTTGAACTCATGAACTGTGAGATCACGACCTGAGCCAAAGTAGGATGCTCAACCAACTGAGCCACCCAGATACCCCTAAAAAGTTTATTTTAAACCAACAAACTGGAAAAAAAATTTACCCTAATATCACAGAGAACTAAAGCCATAAAATATAATTTCAGTCCTCATCTCTATCTATTGGCAGCATTTAATATAGATGACCACTCCCTTTTTGAAGCATTATTCACCTGCCTAGAAGGACATTGTTCTCTTGGTTTTCTTCCTACCTCACTATTTGTTCTCTATTTTCTTTCCTGACTTCTCCTCATTTCTGCTACCTCTGAATGTTGGAGAGCCCAGAGCTCGGTCCTTAAGCTTTTTCTTTTCTCCACTGACACTCCCTAGACGATGTCATCTAGTCTCATTGCTTCAAACACCATCTAATTGCTGATACTGTCCAAATTTAATCCCCCGCCTACTGTCTCCCCTGAACTCAGGTTCCTATCTTCAACTGTCTACTCATTAGCTTCATTGTGATGTCGAATAGGCTTCTCATGTTCAACATGGCCCAACCCAAATGCCTGCTTATACTTTCCCCATCTGTCCCTCCTTCCATTGTCCCTCATGTATTAATGGTCAACTTACTCTTCTGGCTGTTTAGGCTACAAATCTTGGAGTTATTGTTCCTATTTCTCGTTCTCCTCTACCTCTCAATCCATTATCAAAGCCTATTGGCTCTACCTTCAAAACAGATCTGAGACTGAGCTTGTCTCACCACCTCCATTGCTAGTATCGGAAATCATAAAGCATCTCTCACCTGGATGACTGCAAAAGCCTCCTAACTCATCTCCTGCTTTTTCACCCTTCCTTCCTCTGTCTGCTTCCAATTCAGAATCCAGACATATCCCCTTAAACTCATGATGTTGAAAGCCCTCCAATGGCTCCCCATCAGAGTGAAAGTAAAAGCCAAATCCTACAGTAGCTAACAAGGCACTTCATGAGACTTAGGTTAATCAAATTCATGCTGAGAAATGGTCATGCCTCTTCTTCCACCAGCCCATTAGCATGTGTGGTTGAGTCAACCTAGCCATGAGTTGAACTTAATATTGCTGTCACTAAGGTTACTTCTACTGCACTGCTTCAAATTCTTCTTGTGTGACCATATGTTTAGGGTGGGGGTGCCAGAAGGTGTTTTCAATGATTCTGCTCCACCCTCAGCTTTAGGCATTGCTTGTACACCTACACCTCTGAGAGGGTCTCTCTCCATATTCTTGTCACTTCTCTAAAAATAGTCTGCAGTTGTTTGTTACTTCTTGGTGCTTGTTGGCCTGGAGGGGTAAGGGGTGGAAGCTGGGAATTCTGCTATCCTGGGTCAACCTCAGACTTAAACAAACCCTGTGACCCTGATCTTGGGGCAAGGGGGTGCTTTCTCAGTGGTCCTATCCTCCAGGTCTGAGCCCAGGAAGATTTCCTGCTCTTCTCCATGAGCAGAAAGCTTTCTCCCTTTTTCTTCACTATAGTGGATCTTCGTCTGTGCCTTGGGGGTAACAGTATTTCCTGTCCTTAACCCCAGTAACATAAGGTTTTTTATTCCTTAAAGAGGAGAAAATTATAATCTGCAAGTAATTTTCATTTTTATGGTAAGACCACTTCAGTAGTTAAACATGATCCAATGATAATACATGTGCTTCTAAAAATGAAATTCTGGTAACTATAGATAACCTTTATATATATATATATATATATATATATATATATATATATATATATGTGTGTGTGTGTGTGTGTGTAGTTATATATATATTCATCTGTGTGTGTGTGAATCACACACACACAGATGAATATATATATAACTACACACACACACACACACACACACTCTTTAAGTTATTATAAAATATGACCAGAGTAAAAAAGATGAACTGTTTCCATTAATACATCTGGATAATTAAGAGTTGATATGAGTACATGAAAATGCATGGAATCCAATAAACACATCCCCTTTCACCTTCACTTTTCATATTGAATTGAGATCTAAATTATCTTTCCTCTAATTTCCCAAGATGTAGAGAAACAACTTCTGGCACTCCTTTCCATCCCAATTACCTGTATTTCCCCCTACCAATAACCTCTGCTCTGTCACCTCCTACCCAGCCTTCCATTAACAAAACCCTTGTCAGGATGATCTTCCCAAATACTAACCTAATCCTGGGTAGGAAAGGAGCAGACATGCAGACAAATCAAGAGACTCCAGTGTGTGCAAGGCACCTTGGCAAAACTCTGGGCTTGTTTGAGTACCTGGCAAGAGTGTGCACCCAGTGCACAGATTGGAAAATCTGACCTTAGGATGCTATAGGGAAGTTGTTTGTGCTGTAGAAGAGGCAGGCCCCCGCTGGGGTGCTGAAGGAGCTCAGAGAAGACAAGAAAGGCAAGTCAGATATGCAGTTTTGAAGGCCTTGGCTAGAAGTTTTCATCTGGTATCTAGAGTAAAACTGAGAAGCTACTCAGGGATTCTGAGCAATATGGTGACAAGAATAGAAAATTAGATCTATTTTTTTCTCCCCAATTTTCCTAATATGACAATGAGAACTATTGTGCACTTATAGTCAATTTGGATGAAAGCAGGCATCTGAATTTTCCTTGGGGCTGTCAGCTCACTTCATTTAATATTTAGCCAAATTAGTAGTGTGTTGTTTAAGAAGTGGGTATAGTGCTGCTTTTTGTTATTATTCTTTTTAAATTATTTAAACAAATTATATTATTTAAATGAATTCACCTTGTACAACCAAATGATTTAAAGGCTGCTTTGGAGCTAAACAGTCAGGCCATCACCATCACCTCCTGTTTCCACCTCTGTGACAGCAGCAATTTCTCTGCTGCTTGTATCCCCAGGGCCATGCCCATAGGAATGTTCTTTGTCCTTCTCCCTCATGCTGTGCTTCTGATACACAGATAAGGCATCTAGGACTCAGAAAGAGTTACCACAAAAGAAACCCCCTAGAAAAAAACACAAATATTCAAGTACATTTTCCCCTTATGTATATAGTAGAAATTTAAATATATATATTACACATAAAAGTAGCAATGATAAGATATTTCTTCAGTTAGCATAACTTTATAAAAGAACTCAAGGGCAGGAGATGGAATAACAAGGGAGGTGTAATTAGATAAGAGAAAAGAAGCAAGTGTGCCTCTCACTTCCCTTGAATACAAGCAATGTGACCCCTGCCTTCTCCCCATTACAAGCATGAAAAATCTTCATGGATTGTACAGTAAGCTCTCATTACTACACCTCCTATGTGTCTGTATATCTAATTACTTTCTTATGAACAATTCTCTAAAGGAAGATGTTTTACAGAATAGAAACAATATACCTAAAATATTACATCCGAGAGGGAAGTTCTGCAAATCAACACTAGAAGAAAATGCTTTTTTTTTTTAATGCTGGTTTTTAACGGTACTCCCACTAAGCCCTGCCCCTGATCCTTGACCTCATTTTCAGGCCTCTGTTTAGGCTTGGGGCAAGATTAAGGTGCTTTACTTGCACCCCAAAATTTGGTGGATGGCTGTTTGAATACATACAGATTGGCCAAGAAAGGGCTTTATGAGGATGAGAAGAAATCGAGATGCAGAAGTGGCAGCTCTCTGCTAAGGAAGCCAGAACAGAATTAAGTTCTGTTCTTCTATGTGTACCTATGTTGGACTTGTCTAAAATCAGGATCTATTTCCCCTTCCTTTTCTAGGTAGAAGCAGCTCTTTGCCAGTGGTTCCTTCACACCAGACTTTTACCAGAGCTGCTGCTAAACAGCAGCAGAAAACTACCAGTAATGTCCTTCTGGAAGCCATCTGGTTTCTCTGAGAAGAGGAATCACTAATGGTTAACTTTAAGCAGGTGGAGAGACAGCTAGCCACCTATTGTTATTTGAGAGCTCTAAAATCAGCATCCTGAACCAAACATACAAACACATACATGTGCTTACCAAAGGCCTGAAATGCTGTCCCCACTACCACACTACCTTACTGTCACCATCTTGCCTTAAGGCATTGAATTTTATGGGGCCTGCAGCCAGAGCAGAGAGCTCCATGTGGAGAGAGCATGAGAAGGTGAGTGAGAAAGTTACCTGCTATGTACCTTCTGAGCTTTGAAAATTAAGGCAAACCCTCCTGAGCCTCAGATTCCTCAAATGTGCAATAAGAGAGTAGTACAAGGTTATGTCTAAGGCTCTTTTCCACTCTCATGTTTCATTATTCTATATGAGCTCATTAGGTATGCCTCTGGCAGATGGAGAGGCAGGTAGATACAGTGGACAGAGCATTGGAATGGGAGTTCAGGGCCCACCCAGGACCTAGTCCTGGCTCTGCCACTTACAAGTTAAGCATCTTAGTCAAGTCACTTAAGCTGTCCTCATGGTGGGGCAATCATGAGGATCAAATGAGATAACATGCATCCATCAGTCAGCTTTGGGTGTATAACAGACCATGCCAAAGCCTAGTGGCTTAAATAACAATTGTAATTCTCTCCATGATTCTACAGGTCGGCTGGACAGTTCTTCCAATCTGGATTAGTAGAGTTGCTCTCTAAAATCTGCTGGTTGGTGGCTTGGCTTGGGCTAGGTGGTCCAAGATGGCTTTACTCACATGTCTGGAGATGGCAGGCTACTTATCTAGGGGCTTGAGCTGAGGCTCTTCATCTCTGTTCCACATGTCTCTCATTCTCCTGGAGGCAAACCTGGGCTTCTTCACTGGGTGATCTCAGGGTTCCAAAAAGCAATAGGGAGACCCAATGCACATGTGCCTTTTAAGCCTCTTCATCATGTTTGAAAATGTCCCGTTGACTAAAGCAAGTCACATGGTTGAGAACAAACTAAAGGAAAGAGCTCGATAAGAAAATCATCAAAGAATATGTGTCTATTTTTGCAATCTACCAAAGTACATAGGAAACAGCACTGAAAGTTGTAAGGTATATTACAGTTTTAAAGAAATACTGTTAACATTTGGTACACTTGCAAATATTCGATTTTTTGATTTTTTTCCAACTTTAAAAATACTTTCACTGCTGCATTAGCCACTGAGAGTCCTTCATAACCTGTTAAATGCCATGTCTCTGAATGGTTTATCTGAATAATCCATTCTCACTAATGTCACCAGCTAGGCCCTAAAATATGAGGAAGAATAGGTAAAGAAAGAGTGAGGGCATCAGGATTCAGGGCAAGGTAAGCTTCTAAAATAGCCCAGGAGGCATCAAAGACCACTGGCTTCATAGTATCCCCAGGTTGGTTCTGATAGTGGAGGCAATGAAACTTGAATAGCTGCACAGAACTGATAATGGCTGTGCCACAGAGATCAGCATAAAGGGAATTATATCCTAATTCAAGCAGGCCAGGGCATGAGGCATGCTATGACAAAAGCAGATAAGAAAGAGGGGGACTGGGAACAGGAAGTGGCCTGGAAAATCTAACCTCACTTATAGAAGGGGCTCCTATAATGGCATTAATCTGTTATGTATTGTCAGAGCGTAAGAGTTAATTGATCAATCCATAGGGCCAAATGAAGATGGTGAGTTGTGAGCAAACACTAAGGCCAAAGTTCTAAGGTGTTCATAACAGAATCCCAGTCAGTAGCTGAGGGCAATGAGAGGAAGATCTGGCTTTCTCTTCTCTCTTGAGATGACTTGCAAAAGCCAGGCCAAACCCAGAGCTGCAGAGAAGCTGGCTGGAATTCAAAGCAGTCCCAGTTTCAGTGATATAAGATGCGGGTTGGAGAATGAGTTGAAGCTTCATACAATAGCCAGGGCCAGCAGAGCAAAGATTGGGGAAACCTAAGATTGTAATTGATGGCAGGGGACACTAAGGACTCACTCCAGGTATACTGGGTCTGTGTCAACACAAATAATTCCAGATCTACCTTCTGCAGCTGAATTGCTAATGGGCTTCTTGCCTCCTCAGGATTGGCCCAGTTGTCACATAGGTATGTGTCTGCAAAGGAATCTTTAGTTACCGTAACTAGTGGGAGCTGAGAGCCTTTACCGCAGATCTGCTTACATATTACAAATGAGAGGGAGCAGTGGTTCTGGAAACTGTCTATGGAGACAGGCTTAGGTGAAAAGTCTAGTTTTGCCATTTACTGTGTGACAAAGACATGCTTCTTCACTTCGCCATTAATCAACTTCTATAAAATATAGATCATAATTATACCTACCTTGAAGGATGTTGAGAGGATTAATGAGTTGAGTTAATGGACATAGAGGATATAGAACTACCTGTACCTTGTAAAGGGTAAGTTCTAGATAGTTATCATTATAAGTGTTTCTTCTTCTGCTAAAATTGCCCATCTACCATGGTGTTTAAGAAAGAGTAAAATCAGATTTCCTACATTCAGAGCTCTTAACAACTTTGTCTTTTAACATTGTATGATCACCCAATCTTAATTAATATTAAGCAGATTTGGTCAGAGACTCTGAAGAAAGTATTATTTCATTCTTTCTAAGGCTTTTTCTTTGTATTTGGTGCTTCTAGCTGAGTCTATAACTGAAAAATGAAAAGAAAAAACTTATAAGCATGAAGTTATAAACACATTTAGAGGCCCTTCCAGTGCCTCCTTCTGGAAGGTGATTAGTCAAGGGCAAAGCACCTCTGAACTATGGGAATATAACAGCCATTAAAATACAGTGCACAACTGTTGCTAAGAATTCAAAATGGTGTAGCCTTTATGAAAAACAGTATGAAAGTTCCTTAAGATGTTAAAAATAGAAACACCATACAATTGAACAATGCTACTTCTACCTATTTATCTAAAAGAATTGAAATCAAGATTTTGAAGAGTTATTAGCAGTTCTCTATTCATTGTAGCATTATTCACAACAGCCAAGATAAGCAAACAACCTAAGTATCCACTGATGGATAAATGGATAGAGAAAAAGTGGTACCTACACACAATGTAATATTATTCTGCCTTTAAAAAGAAGGGAAAGTTTGCAATATGTGACAACATGGATTAAGCCAGAGGACATTATGCTAAGTGAAATAAGCCAGTCACAGAAAGACAAATACTGCGTGATTTCACTTACATTAGGTTTATAAAATAGTTAAATTCATAAAATCAAAGAGTAGAATGGTGGTTGCCGGGGACTGAGGCGAGGGATGGGAAATGAGGAGTTACCTATCAATAAGAGGAGAATTTCAGTTAAGCAAGAAGAATAAGCTCCAGAGATATGTTATACAATATTGAACCTATAGTCAACAATGTTTTGCACACTTAAAAATGTAAAAGAGTTAAGAAACCTGTACTGTACAAACAGCAAATTATATAATGTAATTATATATATGTATATATATATGTAATTTAATTATTAAGAGGCAGAGTGACATAATCTCATGAGATTTTGTGTCCCAGCTGTTTTCTGAAGATTGTACATCCTTCAGCTGTGTTTTCCCCTAAAGAAAAATATATCCTGAGCAGCTGTATACAAGTGACCAAAAAACCACAAAATCTAAGCTTCCCATCAAAAAGAGTGTATCTGCAGTGAATCTACTCTAAGTTCCACATTAGAAAGTCTGTCTTTTCTAAGTTTCCTTACAGCCTAAGGGTCCTACCTTCAAACAATTTCTAATTAGCTATGTGCTATCAAAATAAGATTTTCCAGAGGTCAGATTTGCCAAATGGCTTCAGGAAGCATATGTGAATTGAAAAGAGGAAGGGACACATAACCTAAATATTAGACACCAATCTGGACGCACATGACATTTTAGTTATTCATTTCTGCTCTCTGTCCCATAGCATCTAGAGAATGAAAGAGGTGTCAGGGAGGACAAATTGAGAAGATACAGTCTCTTCCCTGGAGAAATACATGAACTTGGAGAACAAAACAAGATAGGATAACACCTCAGAGCAATCTACTACTTTAAAGTGTAAAGAACTTGTCTGTATACTGTATCATTTAACCCTTAAGATCTGTGGCTTTTTAATGTCCACATTTGATAAATAAGGAACTTGAGACTACTTGTTCAAAACCATAATGCTAGTTAATAGTTTATGTTTGGATTCCTTGATAGACCTGTGAGATTTCTATCTGATTCTTTGTCCCATGGTTCTCTCACTAAGCCATCTTTACATTCAGTCTGCCATCTAGGTTTAGAGAAACCAAGGGTCTAGTCAGAAGTCCAATTGGCTTGGAATATATGCTTCATGCTAGGGATTCCAGGGAAAGAAATTTGTGGAAATAAAGTGCTGCCACATGGAGGTCAGTCATGTATGGTCCCTGAACCCCAGTTCCCTAGATATAGTTAGTTCTAGGAGCCTGAAGATGAGCTAAAAGGAGTTGAGGATCAACATAATGTAGAAACTTAAAGAGTAGCCATTCATATTTCTCAAACTGGAGTGGGTAATATTTCAGGATGAACTACAAAATGCCCTTTTGATTCTACATTTCTCTGTGCTCCTGTCCTTCGCTGGAAGCTATGTGGTACCTCAGGACAGCTCTATCAGATTTACTTCAAATATGCGTTACAGAAAACTTTGGCCACTTCACATACTGTTGTGTGCTTTTCTTTAACTTAAAAATAATACCACAGAGATGAGTGAAAACGACTACTCACTCCCTGTTTATAATATATGTAAAAGGTAACTATTCAAAACTATAACACAACACTCAAATTATGTGCTTTGTTTTTTTAATTTTTTTTAAATGTTTATTTATTTTTGAGAGAATGCATGTGCAAGCAGGGGAGGGACACACAGAATCCGAAGCAGGCTCCAGACTCTGAGCTGTCAGCACAGAGCCCGATGCAGGGCTCAAACTCATGAACCATGATATCATGACCTGAGCCAAAGTTGTACGCTAACAGACTGAGCCACCCAGGTGCCCCCTTTATTCATTATATGGTGACCAACTGCATCTTTGTTCACTTTCCCAGCTATTGACTAAAGCAGGCTGGTTTTCCTCAGACACTTGTTAGGACACCCATGCCTATTAGTGCCGTCTGCTACTACCTCCATAGGACCACCACCTGCCCTGGGCTGTCTCCTGTGTTCTTCAGCAGGGACTATCAAGTCAAAGACATAGATGTCTGTGTATCTGTTCTCTTATTCTTCAAGATGATCAACCAGACACCTTCAAGGGTCCCAAACCACCTTCTTCCGAAAAATTATAAAGTGAAATAGAACTACGTGGGTATGAATGCAGAATGGGATTTTTGTAGATTATCTTGCTCAATCCTCCAGTTTTATAAATGAAGGAAGTAAGGCCAATTTAGTATTTAGGGCAGTGTAAATGATAAAAGACAACTGACAAAGAGTCATTCTTTGTTCAGGAAAGTATTATAATTAAAATTGTGCTTTAGATATGTTAGTCTTGCCATTTGCAAGAATGTGGATGGACTTAGAATGTATTATGCTAAGATAAATAAGTCAGTCAGAGAAAGGCAAATACCATATGATTTGACTCATATGTAGAATTTAAGAAATGAAACAGATGAACATAGGGGGAAAAAAGAGAGGGAAACTATAAAATAGACTTTTAACTATAGAGAACAAACTGAGGGTTGCTGGAGGGGAGGTGGGCAGGGGGATGGATTACATTGGTGACGGGAATTAGGGAGGGTACTTGTAATGAGTACTGGGTATTGTATGTAAGTGATGAATCACTAAATTCTACTCCTGAAACTAATATTACACTATATGTTAAATAAATAAATAAATAAATAAATAAATAAATAAATAAATAAATTGAAGCTAAGAAAAAAAAGAAAAAGAAAAAAGTTAACAAGGCAATAAAACACCAGTTGGCTAGAGAACACCAGAAGGAAGAAAAATAGCTTAAAGGCAATTATAATAATCCAAGTGGGAGAGAGTCAAGGTATTTGAATCCAGGGTAGGGAAGTGGGAAAGAAGTAGGAACATATAGGAAGGTGTGAATCCATGACATATATCAAACAATACCTCTTAGTTTTGTGGAAGTGAGGTTGCTGATGCCATGAAGTAAATTCAGTAGATATATGTGAAGTGCTTCGTATGTGTCATTCCACTGGATGCAGGGGTATTACTGAAAACAAGAGAAACAAAGCCCTAACCTCATGGTGTTCATGAAAAAAAAATTGAGGAGAGAAGAGCTGATTAAATGATAGGAAAGGGAAGACAATAAATAATGTTTTGAATGTTGGAGTCAGACCAGTGTTCAGTTGGAAAATAAAAGAATTGGAGAAACCTAGAGGTAGAAGAAAACTAAAAGATCCTTGTTTGTCATACTCACAAACCCTAGCTCAATTTCCTCTGGGCAAATGTCTCTTCCAACCTTTTTTGTTCAACCATGATGCAAAACTAGGAAGTCATTTCTTTCTGCTCTGAAATCCTTGCTCATTCCTATATAGTTGGCCTTTTAATTGCCCCTCAACGTGTATCTCTCAAAGGTTACAACTTCCAGCTCAAATACAGTGATATCTGGAAAACAAAACTTTCCTCTCCCTGGCCACACCCCCTCCCTTGGTGTCACTCCACCCTTAACCCCTTTTGTTGACTTCTAAAACTGTCTTTAGTTCTGCAATTTCTACCAGCTGTGGAAGAGGATATTGATAGAACTGTTTGATTTCAATGTCTTTCCACTACTAATTGATCACCAAGCCAGGAACTAACATGTCTAAGAATTAACTTGTCATTGTCTTTTCCCCAACCCTGACATGGATTTTCTATTCATTTTAATGCTACAAGCCCCCAACACATTCAGACTGCTGATTCCCTAGCTTTCTTTTTTCCTTTCCTTAAGAAGAATTCTTTTTGCCCAGATGAGAAGCAAATGTGTGGAAAAGTTGGGTTGTTTCTCCAGACAGTATAATTGTTGTTAAGTAGCTAGTGAAGTGTCTAGCCTGCCATCTGCATACTGAGAAGGAATATATAAGCACATTTTTAGCACCTTTAATGAAACTTCTGTACCCGTGACACTGAGGGCTGGATGTATCTAATAAACTAGGGAAACATCAAGCATGGATACTCTGTCCCTAAAAACTTGGATCCAGAACAAAATCCCCAAGATATTTTCAGTGGCATTAGAATAAGAGAACCCAACTCTTTGAAAATACATCCACAAGGAGTGCAGTGTAAATAGAGTACTTCTCTTCCTTGGTTTCTCTTGCCCAGCACTAAATATATTCGTTCCCCAAATCTATCCCAAAAATAAAAATAAAAATAAAATAAATGTTAATTATTCTTTAATTATGAAATAAGGACAAAGTTTAGTTTTGACAATATGATGCTTCCAACCCCACCCCCACCCCCACCAAAAAAAGCCTATGATTCTACCTGGAATAAATGAAGATTCTACTGAAAAACTGTGTTAGACAGTAATATTTCCCAGACTGATGAAGAGAAAAGGAAACTAATATTTATGTAATACTCTATGTTTTAGGCACTGAGCTAGAAATTTCCTACAAAGCAGAGTTCAAGTAAGATGAATGAGACATATGACAAGCCAAAATGCTAATATATTTTTAGAAACTTGAAAAAGAGTATCATTTAACATAATGTTTTTTTTCCCCATGAGTTATTGATTATAAAGCTAAAAAGAAATAGAAAGTGATTTGAAGTGGTTGCAGTATGAAAAACTGCTGGAGATGAGATAGCAGTTGATTTTCAATGCATTGAGGACTTATCTTCATCAGAATCAGAAATCTTGATGGGAAGCCAAGAATGAATATAAGATTGCATTTACAGAGCTATAGCCTGTTGTCTCATCCAAATGGTTATATTGCTAACTATTAATTTTCAGCTTATGTCTGTGTAGGAAGTGGTGGGAAAAAATTAGTCCCATTTTATATAAAAAGAAGCAGATGGAGCACCTGGCTGGCTCAGTCAGTAGACCATCTCTTGATCTCAAGGTTGTGAGTTCAAGCCCCACACTGGGCGTGGAGCCGACTTATATAAAAAGAAGCAGAGATAAAAAGAGGCCAAATGATTTTTATTTAACTTTCCACAGAAGATCAGTAGCTGATAACCAAATTAAATCTGACTTAAAGGTACAAGAATTTATGCTTTGGGATGTTACCATTTTCAACCATGAAAATGAATTCTTACTAGACTATCTGTATGTCTTTAGTTCTCAATTACCGAGGATTAACTTGTTAAATGCACCCACTACTCACAATCCCTCCTTTTTTGCTTCTACCCACAACGTAATCTTTAGAGAAATTTCAGACTTGACCTTTTGAAGTAATAGCACATTATCCAGCTGCAGTAGAATGAGTTAGCTCCAAAGGCACCAAGTCACATAATGCCATCTAGAAAGCAGCCCACTCAGGTAATACAAATCATTCCTGAAATTGGTGTCCTTGTAACTATTAAAGAAGAAAAATCTAAGAGAGGAGAAAAAGCGAATCAAGGAAAGCAAAATCCATTTGTTTAAATTTTTGTAAACATTTATTCATGTTTTTGAGAGAGAGAGAGAGAGAGAGAGAGGGGAGCATGAGTGGGGGAGGGGCAGAGAGAGAAAGAGAGAGAGAGAGAGAGAGAGAGAGAGAGAGAGAGAGAGAAACACAGAATCTGAAGCAAGCTCCAGGCTCTGAGCTGTCAGCAAAGAGCCAGACGTGGGGCTCAAACTCCTAAAACTCTGAGATCATCACCTGGGTCAAAGTCAGACACTCAACCGACTGAGCCACCCAGGCGCCCCCAAATCCATTTTTAAAATTTAAATAAGTTCTTCTGAAGTTTTGTTAGTGTTTTCCTCATCGAGTATAACTAACTTATCTAGTCCTCTCAGATTTACTCAAAGGGCTCAATGATTTCAATATGAATTTCATATAAGTAAGACTGGAAAAATAATGCATCAAATCCACATAAATACCACTAGAGAGCAATATCAGCTTTGGAGGTGGCACCAGTCTCTACAGGCAGTGGGAGAGTTTGAAGAGCACAAAGCTGAGAATCAGAAGATGTACATGCTGGCCTTGGCTCCACCCTCCTCTCATTACCTGGGGCCTTGGCAGTCACATGACTTTTCAGAGCCTCAATGTCCTTTCTTATCAGTAAAACGAATATATTTTTCCTAACTTCTTCACAAGGTCACTGTCAATGTCTAATGACTGAAAAATGGACAAGCCTATGTATCTACAAGTGTGTCAACTTAGCTGGACTGGAACTACATTTTCCAGAATTCCCTTCCCTGCATAGTTCTGGGTTAGTCTGAGCTGCAAGAGGCATTACGCAAGATTTGAAACATGGAAACAAAACAGCAACCACCTTTGCTTTTTACACATAGAAGCTCAGTGTGGGAATGAGACACTGTTGCATCTCACACTCAGAGCTAGTTCCCTGCAGGCTCCCCTGGGCAGTGCAAGGCAGCGATGAGGCCACCAGCTGCCACAGCTTCTGCTGGCTCCTTCAGCTTCTCTGACTCCTGGGCCAGGAGCTTGGTAAGCTTCATGATAGAGCCCCAACTTCACTTTCAAGGCACCCTAGAGACAGGGAGACACTGATGAGTTCCAGTTCATCCCTGGGGGTTACAGTTCATCTGTTCCTTGGTTCCCCCCCTGCACATCATCTTCCCTTCCCAAATGACTATCCTGGTTGCTGATTCCAGGATGTAGCTTTAGATACAGAAGAAATAGCCTCCAAGGACTGTTTGGCTCCTGTAACTGCATAAGGTGAAATATCTGTAATATATCCCTTACTATATGAATAGAAGTAGATAGTTGATAGGTATAGATGTATAGATTGATAGGGATAGGAATGGATAGGGAGAGGGATAGAGAGAGATAGAGATAAAGATAGATGGATATAGAGACAGATGTGTGTGTGTCCTATTGATTCTGCTTCTCTAGTGGAACACTGACTGATTCAACATACTATTTTTAAAAACATGGGCTCTTTAACTCAATATTCCCAACATAGCAAGTGCTCAACAAATTATGATATTAAAAGTATTTATTTGGCAAACTTCCAAGATTAAACAAAAATAAGGTATTTTTTTTAATGCAGTGATCACCAAAACAAAATATCAAGTATCTAATATATGGTGTTTCTTGATTAAACATTAAGAAGAATTGCTGTCTAGAAATATTTTCTGATACAATTAGATCAATATATATGTAAGATTTCTGCATGTCTGGACCCTTGACATGAACTTACAACTAAACTTTATAAAATTTAAATTTGAAACATTTTCATTCACTGTTATTTTCATTTTTATATTATTTATTTATTTATTAGAGGATTATTCTAATTATTAACACCACTTCTCCTTCACCTGATAATTTCCATTGAACATGCTAAAGATATATATGTTAAATATTTTATTGTCACTCAAAACTATTAGCAGTATCATCTTTTTAAAATTATTTTTTAATTTTATTTCTTTTAATTTACCTCCAAATTAGTTAGCATATAGTGCAACAATGATTTCAGCAGTAGATTCCTTGGTGTCCCTTACCCATTTAGCCCATCCCCCCTCCTACAACCCCTCCAGTAACCCTGTTTGTTCTCCATATTTATGAGTCTCTTATGTTTTGTCCCGCTCCGTTTTTATATGATTTTTGTTTCCCTTCCCTTATGTTCATCTGTTTTGTCTCTTAAAGTCCTCATATGAGTGAAATTACATGATATTTGTCTTTCTCTGACAGACTAATTTCACTTAGCATAATACCCTCCAGTTCCATCCACGTCGTTGCAAATGGCAAGATTTCATTCTTTTTGATTGCTGAGTAATACTCCATTGTATGTATATACCACATCTTCTTTATCCATTCATCCATCGATGGACATTTGGGCTCTTTCCATATTTTGGCCATTGTTGATAGTGCTGCTATAAACATTGCGGTGCATGTGCCCCTTTGAAACAGCACACCTAGAACCCATGGATAAATACCTAGTAGTGCAATTGCTGGATCATAGGGTAGTTCTATTTGTAGTTTTTTGAGGAGCCTCCATACTGTTTTCCAGAGTAGCTGCACCAGCTTGCATTCCCACCAACAGTTCAAAAGAGATCCTCTTTCTCTGCATCCTCACCAACATCTGTTGTTGCCTGAATTGTTAATGTTAGCCATTCTGACAGGTGTAAGGTGGTATCTCATTGTGGTTTTGATTTGTATTTCCCTGATGATGAGTGATGTTGAGCATTTTTTCATGTGTCGGTTGGCCATCTGGATTCTTCCTTGGAGAAGTGTCTATTCATGTCTTTTGCCCATTTCTTCACTGGATTATTTGTTTTTTAGGTGCTGGGTTTGATAAGTTCTTTATAGATTTTGGATACTAACCCTTTATCTGATATGTTGTTTGCAAATATCTTCTCCCATTCTGTCGGTTGCCTTTTAGTTTTGCTGATTGTTTCCTTCACTGTGCAGAAGCTTTTGATTTTGATAAGGTCCCAGTAGTTCATTTTTGCTTTTGTTTCCCTTGCCTCTGGAGACATGTTGAGTAAGAAGTTGCTGCGGCCAAGGTCAGAGAGGTTTTTGCCTGCTTTCTCCTTGAGGATTTTGATGGCTTCCTGTCTTACATTGAGGTCTTTCATCCCTTTTGAGTTCATTTTTGTGTCTGGTATAAGAAAGTGGTCCAGGTTCATTCTTCTGCATGTCGCTGTCCAGTTTTCCCAGCACCATTTGCTGAAGAGACTGTCTTTATTCCATTGGATATTCTTTCCTGCTTTGTCAAAGATGAGTTGGTCATACATTTGTGGGTCCATTTCTAGGTTCTCTATTGTGTTCCATTGATCTGAGTGTCTGTTCTTGTGCCAGTACCATACTGTCTTGATGATTACAGATTTGTAGTATAGCTTGAAGTCCAGGATTGTGATGCCTCCTACTTTGGTTTTCTTTTTCAAGATTGCTTTGGCTATTCGAGGTGTTTTCTGGTTCCAAACAGATTTTAGGATTATTTGTTATAGCTCTGTAAAGAATGCTGGTGTTATTTTGATAGGGATTGCATGGAATATGTAGATTGCTTTGGGTAGTATCGACATTTTAACAATATTTGTTCTTCCTATCTAGGAGCATGGAATCTTTCTCCATTTCTTTGTGTCTTCTTCAATTTCTTTCATCAGCTTTCTATAGTTTTCAGTGTATAGATTTTTCACCTCTTTGGTTAGATTTATTGCTAGGTATTTTATGGCTTTTGTGCAACTGTAAATGGGATCAATTCCTTGATTTCTCTTTCTGTTGCTTCATTGTTGGTGAATAGGAATGCAACCGATTTCTGTGCATTGATTTTATATCCTGCAACTTTGCTGAATTCACGAATCAGTTCTAGCAGTTTTTGGTGGAATCTTTTGGATTTTCCATATAGAGTATAATGTCATCTGCAGAGAGTGAAAGTTTGACCTTGTCCTGGCCGATAGGGATGCCTTTTATTTCTTTGTGTTGTCTGATTGCAGAGGCTAAGACTTCCAATACTGTGTTGAATAACAGTGGCGAGAGTGGACATCCCTGTGTTGTTCCTGACCTAAGGGGGAAAGCTGTCAGTTTTTCCCCATTGAGGATGATATTAGCATTGGGTCGTTCATATATGGCTTCTATCATCTTGTGGTATGATCCTTCTATCTCTACTTTCTTGAGGGTTTGTATCAAGAAAGGATGCTGTATTTTGTCAAATGCCTTCTCTGCATCTATTGAGAGGATCTTATGGTTCTTGTCCTTTCTTTTATTGATGTATCACATTTGTTGTTTTGCAGATATTGAACCAGTCCTGCAAACCAGGTATAAACCTCACTTGATCATCGTGAATATTTTTTTTAATGTGTTGTTGGATACGGTTGGCTAATATCTTGTTGAGGATATTTGCATCCATGATCATCGGGGAAATTGGTCCATAGTTCTCCTTTTTAGTGTGGTCTCTGTCTGGTTTGGGAATCAAGGTAATGCTGGCTTCATAGAAAGAGTTTTGAAGTTTTCTTTCCATTTCTATTTTTTTGCAACAGCTTCAAGAGAATAGGTGTTAATTCTTTCTTAAATATTTGGTAGAATTCCCCTAGAAAGCCATCTGGCCCTGGACTCTTGTTTTTTGGCAGATTTTTTATTACTCTTTCGATTTCCTTACTGGTTATGCGTCTGTTCAAATTTTCTATTTCTTCCTGTTTCAGTTTTGGTAGTGTATATATGTTTCTAGGAATTTGTCCATTTCTTCCAGGTCGCCCATTATTGGCATATAATTGCTCATAATATTCTCTTATTATTGTTTTTATTTGTGCTGTGTTGGTTGTAATCTCTCCTCTTTCATTCTTGATTTTATTATTTGGGTCCTTTCCTTCTTCTTTTTGACCATACTGGCTAGTGGTTTATCAATTTTGTTAATTCTTTCAAAGAACTAGCTTCTGGTTTCATCAATCTTTCCACTGTTTTGTTTTTGTTTTTGTTTTTGTTTTTGTTTTTGATAGCATTAATTTCTGCTCTAATCTTTATTGTTTCCTGTCTTCTGCTGGCTTGGGGTTTTATTTGCTGTTATTTATTTATTTTGAGAGAGAGAGAGCACAAGCAATGGAGGGGCAGAGATAGGGCAGGGGGCGGTGGGGGGAGACACAGAATCCAAAGCAGGCTCCAGGCTCTGAGCTGTCAGCATGAAGAGGGATGCGGGGCTCAAGCTCACAAACTGTGAGATGACCTGAGCCAAAGCTGGATGCTTAACCAACTGAGCCACCCAGGCACCCATTTGTTATTTTTAATGGCACAAACAGGAAGCTGTTTGCGTCCAGCTAGTGGTGATTATTTCAAACTATAAAGAAATATTTGTGATGGAACAAAAACTAGTAAACACACTTAGAATAGGTAATATTCTTATGTATAAATGGGATGTTTTCACCCTTCATTCTCAAAGATAATAAAATGTACACATTCACTGTTTTAAATGATGATTGCAAGGTTAAAATGATCTAAATAAGATTTTCATCAACCAAAATTTTTATTTCATTAACCAAAAGAAGATATATGCATATTTTTTTAAAGTAGAACTTTAAAAGCCTCAAAAATATTTCTCTCAATTATAACCATCATGTTATATATTATGAGTCAACAACAACAAAATAATTGCAATTGCATACCAAAGACTTAGAAAGCCAGGGAATTGGAACTAGACACAATTGTGGAGTAAGGCAGCCACTGGGACTCTGAGGTAGAGACAGTCCAAAGCACTTATAGTCAGGCAGTAGGAAACTGCATCTAGAATGTCTTTTAGTAGGAATTGGGGTCCCAGCCCTTAGAAGGAGGGGAGAAGAGGAAAAAACATACATAATGCAATTCCTGGACCAAGATTATGGGCCATTAAATAAGCAACTGAATTATTCATTCATCTGTTCTTCTAGATTTACTCTTTCTCTTGTTTCTCAGTCTATCCAGTCTGCTGGATCCATGTTTCTATCTATACCCATGGCTTAAACCACCAGCCATTTTGTCATGTTTCCTAAGTTTACATTCCAACCCAAAGTCTTCTCTATATGTCCACTACATATTACCTCATGGATGTATCAATAGCATCTCCAACTCAACATGTCCAGAACCTGTTCTGACCAGAACCTGTTCCTCTTTCCTATATTCTTTCATTCATCTAGTAATTCTGTTAAACATATACTGAATACCAAATATTTGCCAGGTTCAGGGGATTCCATAACAATTTAGATGTTCCCAGTCCACAAGAGGTTTAAAGTCTAGTGCAAAAGTTCTCAGCAGAGCCACAGAATGAAATTGCCTGGAATCTTGAAAAAGTACCAAAGCATGGGTCTTACTCTCAGGTATTCTAATTTAATTGATTTTTATTGAACAGGAAACCACATTGTTATTATTTTAAAAGCCCTCTAAGTGATTCTAATTTAGGGTTGGAATACCATCATCCATGCAAAAAATGTGTAAATTACCTTAGAGCTTTTACTTTCTGCTATCTCCAATATCCAATTAGCTACTGGCTTTTGTGGAAATGCTAAAAGAACATTTTTTAAACTTCAGGCCCCATTGTCATTGTTATTTCCACTGCCTTTGACCAGGCCACCCTAATTTCTCCAAAATTTTGGCAGTCATTTCCTAACTTATTTCCTTGCCACAGTTTTTCCCTCTCTAATCCATTCCCTAAATAATAGCAGGAGTGACTTTCCTAGAACACAATTATGATCATACAGGAATCTAAACTATACTTGTATATATCAGCATATAAAATAAATATATAAATAATGTATAAATCCAGAATAAGAACATTAAATGAAAATAGCAAATCATTTAAGAATATGTGCAGTCTGATCCCATTTTAAGATCAAGAGGCAAAACTAAATATATACATATATATTATATTCTTTTTAAACAAACTTATTATTAAAAAAAGGCTTATATAGAGAAAAGTACTCAAATTAAAACTATACAATCTGAAGAATTTTCACAAAGTGAACACGGCCAGCACACAGGCTAAGAAATGAAATATTATTAGCATCTCAGAAGTCTTTTCTTTTACCCCATGCCAATCAGTCATTCTTCTCTCTTCTTAGATGTAACCAACTATATAATTTCAAATATAGATTTCTGTTTTGAACATTATGTAAATAGAATCATATGGTATATATTCTTTTATATCTCTCTTCTTTTCAACAACATTACATTTGTGAAATTCATTCATGATATAGTATGTAGCAATGGTTTGCTCTTTTTAATTACTATATAGTATTCCCTGTAATATTCTAATTTATTTATCCATTCTACCAATGGCCATTTGGAGCTCTCCCGCTTTGGGCTATAACTAATAATACTACTCTAAACATTCTTGAACATGCATTTTAGGGCACTGAGGCATGCATTTTTGGGGGGATATTTCTGGAAGTCGAATGGCTGTATGCAAATATTGGTTTTATTAGAAACAAATAGTTCTCCAAACTGGTTGCACCAGTTTATGCTCTCAGCAAGAGTATATATAGAAGTTCCAGGGGTGCCTGCGTGGCTCAGTCAGTTGAGTGTCCAACTCTTGATTTAGGCTTAGGGCATGATCTTACAGTTCGTGAGATTGAGCCCTAGGTCAGGCTCTGTACTGACAGAGCGAAGCCTGCCTGGGATTCTCTCTCCCCCTTTCTTTACCCCTCCCCCGCTCATGGGTGCACTCTCTCTCTCTCTCTTTCAAAAATAAATAAATAAACATTAAAAAAAAGTTCCAGTTGCTTGATATCCTCATTGACAATCATTATTTTTAGTCTTTAATTTTAGCCTTTCGGAAGGTTGACCAGTGCTAGCCCATTTCATTGACGACTAATGAAAATGGACACTTTTTCAAATGCTTGCTAACTGTGTGGATATACTCTTTGTGGAGTGTCAGCTAACCATGTCCTTCAAATTGCCCTTATTTAAAATCAATTGACCACATATGTTTCATTTTCTGGATTCTATTCTCTTCTGTTAATTTATATGTACATTTTTTAGTTATCCCACACAATTTTGATTACCATAGCTTTTTAGTAAGTCTTGAAATATGATAATGGGAGTCTTCTGTGTCTGTTGTCTTTTTTTCAAAATCATATTGAGTATTCTACTTTCTTTGCCTTTCCCTACAAATTTTAGAATCAATTTGTTGATTTCTAAAAATAAATAAATAAATAAATAAATAAAATAATAAATCCTGCTGGCATTGCAGCATTATTCACAACAGCCAAAAAATGGAAACCACCTAAATGTCTGACAACAGATAAGTTGATAAAGATGTAATACACACACACATACACACCACAGACACACATACACATACACATACACACAGGATGCAATATTATTCAGCCAGGAGGAAGAAGGAAATCGTGCCATTTGCTACCATATGGATGGACCTTGAGGGCAATATGCTAAGTGAGATAAGTCAGACAAAGAAAGACAAATACTGAATGATACCATTTATATTAAAATCTAAAAATGCCTAAGTTGTAAAAACAGAAAATAGAATGCTGGTTCTGCATGGTGGGGAACTGGAGAAATGTCATTTAAGAGTACTTGTAACTAGTAAATAAATAAGTTATGGACATCTAATGCATAGCATAGTGATTATAAGCAACAATACTGTATTATGAAGTCACTAAAAAACTGGATCCTAATTGTTCTCATCACGAAAAAGAAATTAAAATTATGTGACATGATAGAGGTATTAGCTAAAGCATAAAATGTTTTCATCTACCAAAATATGTAGGAAACAGCTTTGAAAATTATAAGATAAATTACAAGTTTTTAAAAACTTTTTTAATGTTTACTCTTGAGAGAGAGAGAAAGAGAGTATAAGCAGGGGAGGGGCAGAGAGAGAGGGAGACACAGAATCAGAAGAAGGCTCCAGGTGCCAAGCTATCAGCACAGAGCCCACTGAAGCATTTTAACCCATGGGCAGTGAGATCATGACCTGAACCAAAGTCAGACGCTTAACCAACTGTGCCACCCAAATAACAATGTTGATATTCCAACAATATTCCAATCTGTGAACATGATATATCTCTTAAGTCTTTAATTTCTCTCATCAGTGTTTTTTTTTTAGTTTTGCATACAGATATTTCACATATTTTGTTAGATTTACACCTAAATACTTCACCTTGTTGGTGCTATTGTAACTGATACTTTTTAATTTCAATTTTTAATTATTTATAGATAATTTGTGACAATATGATTGAGTTTTGCATAGTGACATTGTATCTCACAGCCTTGTTAAGTTCATTTATTCTACTGGCTTATTTTTCAGATTATTTGGGAATTTTTTATACAGGAAATCATATTAGGACAGTTTTATTTCTTCCTTTATAATCTGTGTGACTTTTATTCTTTTTCTTGCCTATTGTCAGGACCTACAATACAATATTGCATAGGAGTGGGAAGAGTGGACATCCTTGCCTTGTTACACATTTAACATTCATAAATTTTCAAGAAAATATCCTGGTCATGATTTTAAAAAACTAAATGAATGTTAGTGGAGGTGGCTCCACCTTGTAGAGTGAAAAGAGACTGGATTTTGGAGTCAGCTACTACGTTGTATTTAAAAGCTGGCTTCTCCCACTTACCAGATTCCTAGTCTTAGTTTGCTCATCAGTAAAATACAGGAATTAATACTTATGTCATGAGTCAGGTTGTCATGAAACTTGAAAGAGATAATGTATGAAAAGAAACTAAGACAGTGTCCAGCACCTAAGAACACCCGAGATGTGTTCATACAGTCAGTCCCATTTCTACCACTTACTTTGTGACTTTGTAACTGATCTGTGCCTTGTTTCTCCTCTTTTAAAATGAATGTAATTTATAATACCCACTCCATAGGGTTGTTTGGGGAGTTAATTAAATTAGCAATTTAAACAGAATATTTAGAAGAGAGCTAGCACATATTGTAACCAAACCAACATGAGTTCCCTCCTTGGTGAGTCAGAAAGTACACCAGATTGAGTTGTCAAACAAAGAAAACTTTTATTTGCAACAAATAAGAAGATTACAGGGAATGGCTTCCAAAGCCAGGACTCCCAAGCAAGGGTGGATGGGTTCATTTTTAGATAGGGAGGATGAATATTTAGATAGGGAGGTCTTACCATCATATGTAGAAGTGGGCATAAGGTCATACATGCTCTTAAAGAAACATGTCTATACATACATTGTATGTTATGTAAATGAGGCTTGTACTCCTCCTTGGATAGAGATTTCAGTATTATAATAAGATACAGCTAGTTTTTGGTCATTCTAGAGGTCACTCCATAGTCCATCTGCACAAATGTGAGTCAGCGATTAAGCTCAAACTGGTCTGGGTAGTCTGGGCTGGCTGGAGGTTGTTAGAGGAGGCTCTATTGCTCAAGGGCCAATTTTGCTTTCTGTCTGCCTGAGTTAAGAGATGAGCTGGAAAGAAGAGCTTAAGGAAAAATGTGGGACAGAGGTCGATGAGTACAAGCAGGAGGGCAGTAAAGGCCAGGTCTTGGAGTCTAGCTGGTGACAATATAAGGTACTATATAAATGCTAACTGCTATCATCATCATCATTGTGATCACCATTGTTATTAGCATTATTATTATAATGCTAGTTTACTTAAGTATTGGTTATTTATTGTTATGTAAGAAGCCACTTCAAAAATGTGTGGCTGGAAACAACAAAAAGCATTTATATGCTCATGATTCTACACTGGGGCAAGGCTCTGCTTCCCATGTTGTCTGCTGGAGTGGCTCAGATGGGCAGGAGAGCCCACAATGGCTTCACGGCCATGTCTCCTGGTAGGCTCTCCACTACGGTGGCTGGAATGGCAAGGGCAAGGCTGAGCTCCTCTTTGTAATGTCATATCATCCAGGGCTTTTTTTTGTCATGGCTTCCCTCTTTAAGAGGATAGGCAGACTTCATTAAATGGTTGTTCTGCTCTCCAAGAGGGTAAAAACAAAAGCTGCAATGTTTCCTAAGGCCTAGGCCTAGAAATCCCAGGATGTCATTTCTGCCACATCTGTTATTCAAAGGGAGTCACTAAATCCAGGCAGATTTAAGGGAAAGAAAATAAATTCCATGTCTTGATGGAAGAGGGCAAAACCACATTTTAAAAAAATTGTTAACAATGTTTATTTCTGGATGGTGAGATTATGACCAATTTGTGTCTCCTTTATATTTTTCTTTGTTTAAAAAATATAATTTATTGTCAAGTTAGCTAACATACAATGTATACAGTGTGCTCTTGGCTTTGGGAGTAGATTCCCATGATTCATCACTTACATACAACACCCAGTGCTCATCCCAACAAGTGCCCTCCTCAGTGCCCATCACCCATTTTCCTTTAAATTTGCATGCAGGACAGAGGAAACACTCCCTTGGAAATAGTTTCAGGTAACTATGCACAGAACCATCTTAACGTTGTACAAGAAAATCTGGAAAATACCTTCTAAATCAGCTACTGACTCAACTAGTTAGTTATGTGGCAGTATCTGAGCAAAGGCCTCCCTGTGTGCTACAGCAGGGTCCAGGTGGGCTGGCTGCATCTTGGCAAGAGTAGCTCTGGATGTGGACTTTGAGAATCGTTTCATAATGAACACAATTGCAGCCTCATTTAGTTTTTTTTTTAAGTTTATTATTTATTTTGAGAGAGAGAGAGAGAGAGAGAGAGAGACAGAGCCTGCACATGCTCAAGTCTGAGGGAGGGGCAGAGAGATAGGGAGAGAGACAACCCCAAGCAGGCTCTGTGTTGTCAGTGCAGAGCCCGATGAGGGGCTCGATCTCACAACCATAAGATCATGACCTGAGCCAAAATCAAGAGTGGGATGCTTAACTGACTGAGCCACCCAGGGTCCCCCAGCTTCATTTAGTTAATAGCAATCAAAGCTAACATACAGCATCTGCTTATTGGCTATCTTTGATAGCTAGGAGTAAAGGACTCACACCTGGAGAGAAGCAGCCCTAATATGTGCAGGCAGGTTACTTATGGAAGGAGACTGCCCATTAAAGGAAGATGCTGGAAAAGGAAGCACAGGCTTGGTAAAATATATTCAAATGCAGCTGTGGTCTCTCTGTATGGTTGTTTATTGTTTATATTTAAAGTACATTGTATTCAGAGACTATCTGTATTTGCTGAGGCCTCTTGATTTATTACACCCAGCAATTTGACTACTAAAGTAATCATTTCAGGTCTATCTGTAGGTTTTACTTTGTTGTTTTTTTTTTTATTTTTTTTAACGTTTTATTTATTTTTGAGACAGGGAGAGACAGAGCATGAACAGGGGAGGGTCAGAGAGAAGGAGACACAGAATCTGAAACAGGCTCCAGGCTCTGAGCTGTCAGCACAGAGCCCGACGCAGGGCTCGAACTTATGGACCGCGAGATCATGACCTGAGCGGAAGTTGGCCGCTTAACCCACTGAGCCACCCAGGCGCCCCTGTAGGTTTTACTTTGATACGCAAAATTTAGCATCTGTTCCCAGGCTCAAAATGTAATTCCTACTGAGCTGCTAAAATAAGGTTTCTACCTGCCCAATTAAAAAATTAAATGATTTTTTTAAGTGCTGCTTTTCTGTAAAGTCCAGAAAGGTCTTGACAACAATCAGAATCACAGTTTTGTTTGTTTGTTTTTACCATGGCAATGTTAATTAATCCATGAGGGTTAGGCTTCCTATGGTTGCCACCCATTCTATCCAGCACCCTCCTTGAGGCCAGAGTCAGTATTTTACAAAATAACCCTCTTCCCTCCCTTCCTAATAAATACAACTTCTAAAGTGTTAACAATGTCAGGGGATAGATTTACTTAACGCACCTCAAAATCTTTCTCCTTAGGTCTCTAATCTCTTCTCTGCAAAAGTTCTTCCCCTACTACCAGAACCCTCATGTCTCCCCTCTGCCTTCCCCTGCAGCCCTCCTTGAGTCCACCCCTATTCTCATATGCAGTCCTCCACTTGGATTCTCCATTCAACAGAACAAAGCTTTCTGCGGCCGACCTGCCTCATCCCTTTGCTCCAAGGAAAGCAGTTCTGGAATTATCAATGTTAATGGGGCAGGTGTGGTAAGAGAAGGTTCTTGCACTTCTATCCACAAAATTTATCAAAGATGTCACCGAATAAAGAGGGCCTTTTGGAAGTAGAGGGGGAGAAGTGGGATAGGGAATGATAAGAAGCAGGGAGGGATTCTGCTTGTAAGAAAATGAAGAGCAACACCTGCCATAGAAAAAAGGCAACTGCCTTATCTATCCTCTCTTTTTCTGTTTTGCTTATCAGATAGACTCCTTGCCTCTCATATTATTACATGGAAAAAAATGTACCACCTCCTGGTCAAAAGGAACCGATCAAGAAGCTTGATTTAAACATATCACCATCCTACCATAAATCCATCACTAAGCCAGGGACAGGAGGGTGAGGCAGAATTTTTTCTCCTCCTGAAAGCAATCAACTTTCTGGAGATGCTCACATATGTAATTCCTAGAAGACAGATATGACATGGAAGATCAAACCCTAACATGTGATTTGAAGATCAGAGTTATAGAAATACGGAGAAGGAGTGGTCAGAATTTATTGGGACAATCAGGAAAGGTTTCAAAATCAGTCTATGCAGGAGTGGTGACATCATGACCAAGACTGAAAATAATTTTTCTGGGCACCTGGGTGGCTCAGTCAGTTAAATGTCTGACCAGCTCAGGTCACGATCTCACAGTTTGTGAGTTCGAGCCCTGCATCAGGCTCTGTGCTGACAGCTCAGAGCCTGGAGCCTGCTTCAGATTCTGTGTCTCCCTCTCTTTCTGTCCTTCCCCTGCTCACACTCTGTCTCTCTCTCTTTCTCAAAATTAAAGAAACATTAAAAAAATTTTTTAAAAAAGACAAGATATTTTTGCTGAGTATAGAATTAGGGGTTTACAGGGTTTTGTTTTTCTTCAGTATTTTAAAGATGTTAATTCATTGTCTTCTGGCTTGCAGAGTTTCTGAAGGAAGTCTGCTGTAATGTTTTTCATTGTTCCTCTATATATAATGTGTTTCTCTGTTTTTTGTTTTTTGTTTTTAATTTCTGGCTATTTTCAAGAGTTTTTCTTTGGTTGTTCCATGTTTGCATATGATGCGTCAAAGTGATTCTTTTTTATATTCATCCAGAGTGTGCTTGTCTAATATTCTTGGATCTGCGATTTGACATATTTCATTATTCTTAGAGAAATATCAACCATTATATCTTTGTATATTATTATGCTCATTCTCTCTCTCTTTTCACCTTTGGAGAGTCCAATTACACCTATTTTAGACTGTTTGATATTACCCTAAGCTCTTAGATGGTCTGTTTTTATTTCATTTTTTTCTTTGAATTTCAGTTTGAGTAATTTCTTTAAATTTATTAATTTCAATCTCAGCCATATGGAAGCTACTGACCGATAGGCCTGCTGAAGGCATTATTCATCTCCATATTGTTTATTTCTACCTTTCCATTTGACTCTTTCTTATACTTTCTATCTCTTTGCTAAAATTCCTGATCGCTATAGCATGTTTCTACCTTGTCCATATTTGAGCATTTAATAAATTAATCATACTTATTTTAAAATCTCTGCTAATTCCAATATTTGGATCATCTCTGAGTCTTGAATTTTTTGTCTCTTAAGAGTGGGTTTTCTCTCTCTCTCTCTATGTATTTTATAATTTTGTGATTTTTCAGACATAGTATGTCTAGTCGTATATAAATATTGATGCCTAAAAACTTAAGTCAGTTTAGTTAAGAGCTGGATTTGTTTTATACTGTTACTATGGCTACCTTCAGTATACCACCAGCTTCAAATTCCTCTGGCATTAGCTTTTACTTTTATTAGCAGAATTGGGTTACTTACCATTTCTAAGCCAATTATTGGCAAGGAAAACAGAATTACTGCAACTGGTTTAGACTAACAAATGGGAGTCATTTTTTGAGTATGTGGTTATGATCAGCTCTCCAGAAGTATTTAGCTACCCAGCTTCTGAAGAAAATCAGGGTCCTTTGGTAAAAAAATGGGACACAATTGTTGGGCAGATGGTCAACTTTTAGGTTAATGCCCAGACTAAAGGTTGGTGAGTTTTGTAATTCACCTTAACCCTGTGTTTACAGTTTGACCTTAGGCCTTGAGAACTTGCCACTCTGGTGATGAAGGGAAATATAGGGAGCTAAACCTAAGCTAACAAGACTTTCTCCAGAATCCAGGTGCATTTGTATTTCTTGCTTTCTTACCACATGCTATCCTCTAATACTGTGCTCCAGCTGTGTCCCTGAGTCTATATTGATGCCAGAGATTCTCCTACTCTGTATTGAACTGGGTGATGGTAGTTAAGCTTTCTCTAGAATAGCAGCCCTTAAACTCTAGTGAGGCATCTGTGCAAACATTCTCTTCTCTTCCTGGCATCTACTCAAAAATAAAAACTAATGATCATTATTAATTCTTTACCAGAACCTCTCTTATATAAAACATTCCCCCAAACCTCACAACAGTAATTGAGATAGCTCAGACTCAACCACCCACATTAGTTATGCTACAACTTCCTGCCTCTAATTTGCTGTATCTTCACCATCCAAGTGATGCCATCCCCTTCCTTTTTGGTCCTGCTCTCTAACATTTTTCCAACATGTACCCAGTAACTACCTGATGTCCATGGCCATCCTTTCAGAGAATCTTCCTTAAAGTTCCCCCCAAATTATTTCCTCCTTGATTCTAAAGTTCCTATTTTCTGAGTGCCCTGGCTTTAAGCTAATAGTTATGAGGGAATTTGTTCTTACCAACTCCCTCTAGGGTGTAAATTATTGACAACAATCTACTAAGAGGGTCAAATGTGAATCAGGCATCAAAAAATTTCTTCTTAAAAAATTTATGAAAGTCTGCATTAGGTATTATTCCACTACAAAAGTTTGTGAGATGATATCAAATCCTACTGTACACAGGTAAAATGCAGTTATCATCTTCTTCATGTTTTAAAGTCTAAAATCATTTTGAATTTGTAGTGATTAATAAAAATGTGTGTTGTTATCATAGTTGTCTTGATTTATATCAAGCTTACCTTAGTTTAAAATGGAAGATTTGAAAGAAAATCCAATGAGGCCTAGACTTCTGTTGATTTACTTCCATTGCTGTATGTGTCTTGCAATTGTCCAAATGCTCTGTGGCTTTGGGATAGCAGCAAAGGAAAACTGAAGCTACACCTACGTCAAGTAACATTATGCATTCCATAAAATACTCAGAGTTTTTGTTATTTCTTCTAATATTTTGTGTTGTATCATGGAGAAACTGGCTGTTGCACAATTTCCATTCAGCATGAATCTAGATGAAACTTTGCTATTCATCTATGAGGATAGTGTCCAGTTTTCAATTATTATTTTTACATCGATACCATCAAAGGAAATTTTTCAATTTTCAAAATTTCAAAGGTTACCAGTGTCTTTGAAAAGGTGGGAGTTAAAAAAAAAACTCTTTGCCAGGAAACAAGAAATGCCTCACTGCCCAAATGCTTGTGTTCCAAATTTTTGGCAACTGGTCACTCTTTATATCATCATGTCTTATAGGTTTTTGCCTGTCTTTATTGCATGAATGACTCACTTCTAAACTATTCTCTTCTCACAACTTCCTAAGCAACCATGTATGTCCAAGAAAATACTCTCTCATACTACAATGTTCTCCAGCTGTTCTTGATTCCATTCTTGTTCTCAACACAGCAGAGAGGTCTTTAAATATCTTTAAAAATGTAATATAAGATCATTTCCTATTTAAAACTCTTCAATGGCTTCCATTATCCTTAGAATAAAATACAAACTTCTCTCAAAGCCATAAATGATCTGGCCTCAGCTCATATCACTCTTCCCTTTTCCACCATGCTCCAACTACCCTGGCCTTCTCTATGTTCCTTGAGCACATCCATCTGATTCTTACTTCAGGGACATTGCACCCAGAATTCTACTTATCCTGGCTTTCACATGGCAAGATGGGGTGTTTGGGGGGTGTATGGGGTTTGTTTTTGTCATTTATATCTCAGCTTAAATACTACCTTCCTTGACCATTCAATCATCTAATCCAATCTAAACTAGCCATCCATATAAACTGGTTAAACTTTTATAATTCTCTGTGTAGCACTTTTCACCACCATCTTCTCTTTGTTCATTTGTTTTTTATTTGTGTACCTCCACTCACAAGAATGTAAGCTCTATGAGAACTGGTCTATCTTGTTATTGTTATATCCTGATTCCACAGGCAATGTATCTTACACATTGCACAGGCTCAATAAATATTTGTGCAATGATTGAACTGATAAATTAGTGTCAATTGTGTATTGATATGGCCCTAGCTATCTTATCGCATCATGTCTCTCCAATCCCTTGGCCTAAGAGGCCATGGCCTACTCTCTTGGCCCAAAGCATTCATTTACCCTTTTTCTCAGGGGAATCCTATTTACCCTTCACTTGAACAAATAAATACATGAAGTTCATTTATCCTTACTTGGAGGTATTTGGTGGGTTTTGGTGGTGGGACGGAACAGCATAAAAATAATCTTTTGAATCATAGCCCTTAAGTCTATATAATCAATTGTTATGAGCACTAAATGGAAGTTTGTCAGTAAGTATCTGGCACCTGATGGAAAGATACTCCATAAATATTACCTCACTTTTCTCTTTCCTTCTCCACTGGCCCAGGGCTGGCCCTAGAGAGCACAGCATGTGTCTTATTACTGCCATCAAATTTTTGTTGGGACCGCTCACACATGATCCTATTGGAAATTTGATTTGAAGGTAGTATAATAATTGGAAGAACTAATTCCACTTCCATGTCATTAGCTTCCTCATGTGTGTTTGATGAGAACATTTCATCTCTGTGTTGCAATTTATAAGGCAGTTATGTCAACATCATGAAGATAAATAAAATAAAATTTCTAGAACTGTACTTCTCCCTTTCCTGGTTTTAGTTCATACTGCTCTCCATTGGAAAAGCCCATTTCCTCCAACTTCGTCTGATAAAGCATCATCTCATCTGTATCATCTCCAGCTGCCTGCCCCCAGCACCGGAGTACATGTATGTACATCTAAATGCCTGTGTACGTGCACACACACACACAAAATCCATGGAGATTTTCCCCAAGCACTTTACTTATCTTCCTCGACACTTCTAATATCATCTATGTAACTCCTTCCCACCAGACTATGAGTTTTTAAATAAGTAAAGATACTTATTCTTTTGCAACCCCATTGCATGTGTGCATTGAACACAGTAACAAAAAAAAAAATGAATTGACTGTGGTATCCATCTCTGTGGAAAACTGGAAATTTACAAATACAGTTTATCTTTCATGCCCTCAAAAATGTGTAGAGAGAGTTTTATACCAGAATGATGTCAAGTAGTTATCCTGAATAACAATAAGAAAAATGGTAATAGGGGCATCTGGGTGGCTCAGTCGGTTGAGCGTCCGACTTCAGCTCAGGTCATGATCTCACAGTTCGTGGGTTTGAGTCCTGCATCAGGCTTTGCATTGACAGCTCAGAGCCTGGAGCCTGCTTCAGATTCTGTGTCTTCTTCTCTCTCTGCCCCTCCCCCACTCACGCTTTGTCTCACTCTGTTTCTCAAAAATAAATAAATGTAAACAAAAAATTTTTTAAAAAAGAAAAACGGTAATAATCAAGAATTTTCTCACCACTTGCAGCAGGTTGGCTATCTCTGAGAATCATCTCAAGGACTAGTCTGAGAAGCAACACTCCCTACCTCTTCTGTTGGGATTATCCAGATTTGCCAGAGTGTCAACATTTTAAAAGCCCACCCAAATATTCCTTCAGGCAGAGCAATAATTCTAAGATACTGTGGGAGGACACTCTTTGGGTTCCACATTTTGGGCACTGTCAAAAAAATGATATTTTGAGTAGTACTATTTCTCAGCAAAAGCCTAACTCTAGTTTTCTGGAATCTACTAATTGGGAACAACTCCAAATAGTAGCAATATGTGTTTCTGCAAAAAGGCTGGAGACTTAGCATGTTAAAGACCAAGTGGCAAATTAAAGCCAGGTACTGAATTGCGCCAAAAAATTGAATGAGCCTCAGATATCTGGACAAGTCATTATATGAAAAGGGAAACAACCAACAGAGAATATCTAAAGTAAAGAATGAAGCTAAATGCTGGCTAAGCCTGTCACAATGAGTGTAGATGCTGGTTTATAAAGTGTCATTTATTTATAAGGTAAAAACTAATGTTGATATTTGGATGATGATCTAAATTCTGAACTATATGGATGGCCCCTCAAAACCCTTGAAAATTTCCACACTCTGAAAAAGTTATTTTGGAAAAAAAAAGGCAACCAGTAGAGTACACAGAACTGAGCACTATTTTCTAATTTAATTTTGATCTCCAATATCTTGAAATCACTGTCTCAGTGACTTGTGGGAAAGATAATCTATAGCTTAATGTGAACATAGAGAGGGATTTTGGGTTGATTCAAAATATTCTCTTACCATTTCCATCAGGTGTATTCACAGAGTCAGCCTTTTATGGACACCTGGAATTCCCTCCCCTTTGACCTTGTTTCCCTCTGCTTTTTCACAACTCAAACTTCCATACAGAGTTTCTACTCCATAGTGCCCTTAATTTTTATATTCCAGAAGACCCATTTCCTGGTATGATCCTGGCTGGGGAGATATATTCCTGACTTTATCCTGGAAAAGAATGTGGATCCTCATATTCTTCAAAGCAGAATACCAACAAGAGAAGCCAACCTCTCTCTGGCTAATGTTTATTGCCTTTCTTAAAGAAATTCAGACATGTGAGTAACTAGCACATTGACAACTATCAGGAGTACGATTGGATTGATGGAAGGAGCAGACACACAGCCTTGGATAAATCATACAAAGTGCACTTACAAAAGGAGAGAGAAAGAAGTCAGTATGTAGTTCTGGAAGCTAATATCTAAGGGAGTGAGTGCCACATCAGACCTTGTGGAAGCCCAACTGTCTTCCTTCAAGGCCAAAGATATGTACAACAAAACATGAACATATAAGGCTGGAACAGTTCTACATGTAATATAGTCTGGATATGTGCAAAAAACAACCCCACCTGAACCAGGTACACATTATCAGTCTTGGGGTTGTGCAGTGAGCCACATGAACACAGAGCTTCAGACATGCACCTGGTCCTCATTGATCCTCTGCAGGCTTTCCACGTCCATACAGCCTGATTCACATACTTCCCTGAGGTTAGAACTTCAGACCTAGAACAAAGGTTTGTTGCCCAAATGTCTGCAGGTGCCAAGGTCACAGTCATTTTAGGACCTACCAGGCAATGCTGCAATGTGTTATGCTAAAAGAATCCCCCTTCCCACCAATAAAGGTAAGAAAAGAGAAGAATGAAGGAGAGGAAGAAGAGACCCCACACTGTTTGGAGAGTATTGCATATTTTCTCATTTGTCTCTGTCATTTTGACCTACATATGCCTAAATATTAAAACTAGTTTTTTAAAAAATGAAATAAAGTGTGGTGTCATAGGAGTCCTTTAAGGACCAGCATCATTGTTCCATCACCTCTCTGTAGGCATGGTGTAACAGAACTAATGAGAAAAATTAGCCCTACCTAACTGGTTACCTACTCTCCTTAAAAACACAAAATGGAATTATTAATCTCTGAATGCTAAAAACTTTTATCAGCAGCCTCAATGAGAGACACTTTGGGAATGACTGAGGCCCATGACTTCACGTTTCAGAAGGACTGCTGTCTTGATCCAGAACTCTGGCCAATTGTTACTGAATGTATGACAGGAGCAGGACCTATTCCTAGGCACTGACTTCTCCTTTTCTTCATCTTCTACCTTCCTACTACTTAATATACTTACATATGCCAGTCCCCACTAATTTTCTCTTTTTTCTCTCTCTCTCTCTTTTTTTCTTTTTGGCTTCTTTCGATTTATTTGAAAAATAGGGTTAATACAACCATAGAACCTTAGGTCACCACTCTTATTTCTTCCACACTGTTCTCATTATATTTCTCAAAAAGCAAAAATGTTTCCCTTAAAAAAAACACTTCATTTTGATAAAAATCCTGGATACATGTGAAAAGAGTCCTTATTCACTTGAATCTCAGGATTATGGGATTTACTCTGTGTGATTATTTTGTACAATGCCTCCAGTCACACATTAATCTTTACATGATCAACTAAAGGCTTAGAAGAAATATATCTTTACATCTTAATAACCTTCCTTTCTGAACCCTTGTCTATGTACACATAGCAGGAGCACACTACCAAATATATGTTCCCATATTTGGAGAGCAGATACCCTCTGATCTACACAAAATAATATCACAAACCCTATTTTAAGAATGCTGGTTCCTCTGAGTCTTGGTTTAACTGATTATGGGTTTGTCTCAATAAAGTTTTAGAGCACTGGCCTTTCAAGGGGCTTAGGAAAAGAAATCTGATAAATTTGGAACACTGGCCACAGTCTACAAGCATTTTTCTTATTTTGGGAACCATTCTACTCTTTTCTTCATAGAGAAGAAGCCCACATACATGTTTCTGCTGTCAAGCAACCCAAGAAGCCTCCCTTTACTGTTTAAAATCTGAAAACTCGGATTTATAATATAAGAATTTTGCTCGTTGTTTAAAAATAAAAAGAAGTCTACTCCTGAATAATTATTACACTGCTGTATGTTAACAAACTTGGATATAAATACTCTTTAAATAAATAAATAAATAAATAAATAAATAAATATACCAGTGATTCTGTAAATTTTGCCACCTCTGGAAAATTTTCATTGAGAAATAAAAGATCATCTCCTCCACTCATCCCCACTTTACTACACCTAAAACCCCAACATTGCTGGACTGAACACAAAGTCGGAGACTGATACTGGTGAAGACTGAAGACAGAAATTGGTAATTCATGCCAGAAGGAAAAGCAAAGCCCTGCAGAATTTTAAGAAGTCAGTCTTGGGTTATCTGTAAGATGGATATACAGCTGAATGTAAGAGAGAGAGACAGACAGACAGAGAGAGATTTGAAGTTCTCTAACTGTAGTTCTTCTAGGCTAATGTTAATAGGACACTCTTATCCTTTAATTAAGGCAAGACACTGCAAACAGTGCAAGGAGAAGAGCTGCTACACCCGTGACTACAGGGACAGCTTCTGGGCTAGGGCTTATAGTGAACTCTGTATTCTTCACTGTGCTGAGAACATGCAGAGAAGTGAGAGCAAGGAGCTGCTGAAGTACTTGGGACAAACCTAGAGATTGTGAGACACAGCGGCAAAGCCAGTCACAGTGAAAGGCCCTTCTCCTGAAGAAGGAACGTATTTATTGTTCCTGGGGATTACGACAGGGGTGTGGATCTCTTTTTCCATAGGCATTTATTGAACAACAGCATGTTCACAGGCTGGCATAGGTTGCAGATACTATATTGATTCTGTGAGTAATGCTTAGAAAAATCAGAAGTGCTGGTTTAAAGTGCCACAAAAGCATACTGCTTAAAATACCAGAGTTAGAAACAAGGGGTAAATCCATGTAACCCAAAGTGATAGAAGTACAATTATTGACTAAATCAAATGAGATTATCATTTTTTTAATGATGGTTTAGATCAGCATGCAAATACTTTTTTAAAAATGCTGCTCTACAAAAACATTATTTTACTTTAATCTTTTAGATCCAAACATCTTTATAAAATAGCTGCCTTCTACCATTTCTGATATCATGTCATAAAAAGACAATCACTGCAATACAGAGCAAAAAAACCCCAAAAAACAAAAATAAAACAAAACAAAAACCATTGATTTTTATTGCAGGTCTAGCATTTACCACCTAATATTCCTTTTTTAAAAAAGTCCCTTAAATTCTCTGCATTTCATTTCCTCATTTCTAAGCTGAATGTTTGTGAAATAATATGTCTGTGACCTTACTGTGAAGATTTAAAAGTTAATAAGAGTTTAATACCTTTAAAAGTTAAAAGTATAACATATATTTATAAAATATTAATATTACATACATAGTATAAACATGAAAAACATGAGAAAACCATGAAATTACACTATAAGTGATACAAGGCAATGAAAAGTAATCAATCTGTTTTTTTTTGAGTAAATATACCAGAACTTACATCCAAATATATGCTACCTTTTTTTTACAGTAGACACCTTGAGAGGCACTTATTTAAATGATGCTACTGCTCAAAACATGTTTGTATTTTTTTCTTTAAACTGCTATCAGAAACCAGCAACAAGAAAATCAAACCTAATTAATTTGTCATTAAATCTTGTTTAGCACCAAAACCAGTATTCCTAGTTTGATCCCAAAACACACTCATAAGATTTATTTCTATTTGGTTCATGTCACTTTATTTATTTATTTATTTATTTTAATTTTTTTTAACGTTTATTTATTTTTGAGACAGAGACAGAGCATGAACAGGGGAGGGTCAGAAGAGGGAGACACAGAATCCAAAACAGGCTCCAGGCTCCGAGCTGTCAGCACAGAGCCCGACGCGGGGCTCGAACTCACGGACCTGGAGATCGTGACCTGAGCCGAAGTTGGCTGCTCAACCGACTGAGCCACCCAGGCGCCCCTGGTTCATGTCACTTTAAAAAATTAGTCACACTAGGAGCACCTGGATGGCTCAGTCAGTTAAGCATCCAACTTGGGCTCAGGTCATGATCTCACAGTTTGTGAGTTCGACAGCTCAGAACCTGGAGCCTGCTTTGGATTCTGTCTTCCTCTCTCTCTGCTCCTCCCCCACTAGTGCTCTGTCTCTCTGTTTTTCTCTCTCAAAAATGAATAACCGTTAAAAAATTTTTTAAATAAAAATAAAATTTCAGTCACACTCAAAAAAGATAATTGTCCTCTTTTGCATTGTTGGTGGGAATGCAAGCTGGTGCAGCTACTCTGGAAAACAGTATGGAGGCTCCTCAAAAAACTAAAAATAGAACTACCCTATGACCCAGCAATTGCACTACTAGGCATTGATCCACAGGATACAGGTGTGCTGTTTCAAAGGGACACATGCACCCCCATGTTTATAGCAGCACTATCAACAATAGCCAAAGTATGGAAAGAGCCCAAATGTCCATCAATAGATGAATGGATAAAGAAGATGTGGTATATATATATATATATACAATGGAGTATTATTCAGCAATCAAAAAGAATGAAATCTTGCCATTTGCAATTACATGGTTGGAACTGGAGGGAATTATGCCAAGTGAAATTAGTCAGTCAGAGAAAGACAAAAATCCTATGACTTCACTCATATGAGGACTTTAAGAGACAAAACAGATGAACATGAAAGAAGGGAAACAAAAATAATATAAAAACAGGGAGCAGGACAAAACAAAAGAGACTCATAAATATGGAGAACAAACTGAGGGTTGCTGGAGGGGCTGTGGGAGGGGGGATGGGCTAAATGGTTAAGGGACATTAAGAAATCTACTCCTGAAATCATTGTTTCACTATATGCTAACTAATTTGGATGTAAATTTTAAAAAATAAAAAATAAAGTTAAAAAAAAATCACAATGACCTAACATTTCAACCCACCAGGATGGCTTTAATCAAAAGCCATAGATAATAGCAATGGTTGTTGAGGATATGGCAAAATTGGAATTCTCATATGGCTGGTGGGAATGTAAAATGGTGCAACTTTTTTGGAAAACAGGCTGGTAGTTCTTCAGATGGTTAAACATAAGGTTTAACCAGCAATTCCAATCCTAGATGCACACCTAAGAGAAATGAAAACATATGTGCACACAAAAATTTTTGCATGAATGTTTATAGAAGTATGATTCATAATAGCAAAAAGGTGAAAACAACCCAAATGCCCATTAAGAGATGGACAGATTTTTTTTTAAATGCACATTTGAGCAATGGAATATTATTCAGCCACAAAAAGGAATGCTACAGTACTGGTGGACCTTGAAAACATTATGCTAAGTGCAAGAAGCCAGACACAAAAGTCCACATATTACATGATTCCATTCATATCAAAATCCAGAACAGAGACATTATAGAGACATAAAGTAGATTAGTGATTGCTAAGGACTGGGGAAGGAAGAAGAGGACCTAAGGGAGTAATAGTCAAAGTGTATGGGGCTTTCTTAAGGTAATGAAAATATTCTAAAATTGACAGTGGTGATGGTTGCACATATTGGTGAATTTACTAAAAATGATTTAATCGTACACTTTACATAACTGAGTTGCATGGTGCATGAATTATATCTCAATAAAGTTTTTTAAGAATAAAAAAGATAATTGTCTAGGATTTTCAAAGTAAATGATGCAGACTCCAAAAACAATTCTAAAATAATAGTTGTAGAAATTCTTTTTTAATGAGGCAGTATCATTGGAATAATTGTATACCTTTCAAGATAATTATCTATGTAGGAACAGTACTATTTATGTGACTAAGTTCTGACTATGTTTTTGAAAATCAGTTCCAATTCTTAGTAATTCTGCTTCAAACATCTCAAGATCCCTCAGGAACTCCAGTTGCTGTAAAGGGATCTGTCTCCATTGCTCATTCTTTAGCTTTATTTCTAGAAAATGTCAAAAACATCTATTAAAGGAATTTGAATGGCAATTAGACCCAGACCTGTTTCTTGATGAAGACAATGGCAACAACTCAACTGAAGTTTGTTACAGATTTTCCTGCAAGTGAGCATATTCTGATTGCCATCATTGTCTTTTTTTCATTTGTCATGACTTCTATAAGTTTCTAATGAAAATTATCCAGTCAGACTACATTTATCATGTGCAATCACCACTTCTGTCCTCCACTGGACAAATGCCCTAGAACCTGAGGTCATGTCATGTCATGGAATGCTATTCCACAATAAAAAGGAACCACTATTGATATATGCAATAAATTGGGTGGATCTCAAGGGCATTATCCTGAGTGAAGAAAAGCTAATCTCAAAAGGTTACTACAGTATGATTCCATTTATATTACATCCTTAAAGTGACAAACTTATAAAGTAGGAGAACAGATTAGTGGATCCCAAGAATTAGGGTTGGTGAGGAAAAAGGGCTGAGTGTGACCATAAAGGGATAGCAGAAGGGAGAACTATGTGGTGATGGAATAGCTCTGTATCTTTAAAAAAAAATTAATGTTTATTTCTTCTTGAGAGAGAGAGACAGAGCATGAGTGGGGGAGGGACAGAGAGAGAGAGAGAGAGAGAGAGAGAGAGAGAGAGAAACAGAGTCTGAAGCAGGCTCCAGGCTCCTAGCTGTCAGCACAGAGCCTGACACAGGGCTCAAACCCATGAACTGCGAGATCATGACCTGAGCCAAAGCCAGACGCTTAACCGACTGAGTCACCCAGGTGCCCCAGAATAGTTATGTCCTAACTGGAGTATTGGTTATACAAATATACCTATGCAATAAGATGATATAGAACCATATCACACATTGTATCAATGTCAGTCTCCTGGATGCAATATTGTACTATGGTTATGTGTTATGTAAATGCTGAGGGAAACTAGTTAAAGTGACTCCTCTGCATGGTTTTTTCAACATCCTGTGAATCTATAATGACTTTAAAATTAAAAATTAAAAAAGGAAAGTACTAAATGTTGCCGATTAGAGGGATCAATTAAAAGTTTCAAACACTTTTGAAACTTTCAGTAGCTAGTAAACTAAACCCCTACCTGTCCTATGATCTAGCAATCCCAGTGTTAGCCAGGTTCCAAAGAGAAGAGAATGTCCACCAACAAGATATGCATTCAGAATAGGTTTATCATAAAAGTCATAAACTAGAGACAATCTATCAACTGGAGAATAAATAAGCAAAATGTGGTGGATTCATGTGGTGAAATATAGCATTGCAACAAAAAGATCAAATGACTAATACATGCAACAACTTGGTTAAATCTCAAAACGTGATTCTGAAATAAAGAAGCCAGATACCAAGGAATAATGGTTACCTCTGGGACTGTGGTGTTAACTGGCAAGTGGCATGAGAAAACTTCCCGGAAATGTTTTTTTATCTTAATCTGGGTAGTAGTTACACAAGTGCATACACATATAAAAATTCATTAAGCTGTACACTTCCATTTATATACCTCACTGTATGCATTTTATGCTTCAGTTAAAAAAAAATAGGGAGAAATGCAGAATGCTAAACTTACTGGTGGTGTAAATCATGACACATACAACAAGGCAAGACCCCTAACCCAGGTAAGTATCGGGGAACCTCCTCTTCCCCAGTATGTGTGGCACTCATGGGAAGAAGTAGATCAACCTGAGAAGAGATAAAAGATGATATTCTAATATTGAGGCCAATAAATCCTGTGAAATTTGTAAGTCAAGTTTTAGCAGGGTCCTGACTGGATTCCACAAAATAGTTACATTACCGTCATGTCATTCACAAAAGCACCTAATATGATACACGCTGAGGTCTCTGTGTCCCTTTGAATCACTCCAGGGTCCCCACAAGCCACTAGCACGAGGCAAATGACCTGGTGCCGGTAACATAATGCATATCAATTTTCAGGGAAGAAGCAAATCAAAGTAGCATAATTCTTACTACCTCAAAGTTGTGGTGCTAATTCCATAAAAATTATCTGCATTTAATTTAAAATATCAAAATGAAATTTTTTTCAAAAAGCAAAATTTTGACACTCTCCTTGTCAAGGGGCCAGAGGATGGACAATGGAACAGTCTGAGGTTTGAACTTCTTAGCTTTCACATTATATTTTAATTATGCTGCTGTTTTTATTTGTGGTTCTTAATATGCTTCTGTCACCATCACAGAACACTAGGGAATCTCCCTTGCATCTAACATAACACCAATTAATTCCCTTGCTCAGTAGTCCGGAACCACAGGGCCTTATGTTGCAAGCTAAGAATTACCAGCCTTTTGCAGGGGGAATCATTTTTATTGGTTTCATTAAAACTGTTTTATTAGCTTGCTGAAAAAAGCAACAGGATTATGGCAGCATAGAGGAAACAATTCATAAACTTGCATAAAGGTTGTCTGTTCCTTGCTTATGTAACCTTAGCAGTTAGGGTAAAAATTCGGGTGTGTTTAGTGTAACCCAAAGATCATTTCTGTGACTCCAGCCCTCCCAATTCCTCTAGAATTCCCTAGAGGGTGCCTTCCCCTGGGTACATGAAGCAGTTTATTGGGCCTTTAATTTGTTTAGTACTTAATACTTACATTTCCCTCAGCCTCCACCCATTTAAATGGTCCTGACTAAGCCCCACTGGCCAAGAGTTCACTAAATTGTGGAGAGAGATCTAAGAAAAGTAAGAATAATGCCCACCCTGAGACACGAAGGAATCTGATTGGCAACTTATAAATCACATTTCATTATGAAGAGCTATGAAGCATTTTGCCATCACACTGTGTGTACCCAAACTTGAAAAACAAAAGTTACTAGCTTGTTCTTCCCTGCAACTTTCTATAGCCAAGGAAAGCCTGGAAATGTATCTCCTACATGCCTAGTGATTTTTTTCTCACTTGATTTTGTATATGTAACCAGAAACCAGTAAATACCACTTCCATTTTGTAATCAATTCCAGAAGCTAATTTGGTTTCAGTAAGGGTTCATTTAGTTCTGTTTCTTGGAAAGAAGCATTGACATGGAGTATCCTTTGTGACTATACTGGCCCTTTCTCTCTGGTGCAGAGGAACATCCCTGCCGGCTGCAATGCCAGAAGGCAACAAGAATGTCACAGATGTTAGTGGGTTTGTGCGCAGGTATCTGCTGACATTTTGAATGTGTGCTGTCTCCTCCAGGACCTGTGCTCTCAGAAAATAAAACCATCAGTTCTTCTCTGAGAAAAATGTTTATGATTTATTCAGAATACTTTCCAGAAATGCTAATGTTGTTTAAGATGCAGACAAACTCTTTAAAACCTCCTCAGAGATTTAAAGATCCTTAGAACTGAGAAAAACTTTTAAGGTCATCCAAATTATTTTACAGACCCACGGAATTTGAATGACCACGCAGGCAACTTCCAATAAAGCCAGGACAAATCCAGTGCTCTTGACACTCAGTTCAATATTCTTTAAGTATATTTGGATTTTGTAGTATCCTGCAAGAAGCCTTACAAGGTTGGACCTCTTATCTTTCAGTTCCCACTTTAATGCATAGAAGGCTATAGCAGATTTTTTGAGAACAGCCTATTAAAAGTGCCTGGGGTACAATGTGAGGAGCGCTGGATAGCAGCTTGCTTCAATTGTCATTATATTCATATGATTTCAACTAGTTTTGTCCTTCATGAGACTGAGGATTAAGTTGGTACACTATCTTATCTACAGGGTTGTGGTGAGAAAATAGATTGCAAAGATAGAGTGGAACATTTGACCTTCTGTTATTATGGTGCACTCCTATTTCCATACTTCCAAAAGAAGGAAAAACGAGTCCATGTTTAAGGCACGCAGCATTGGTTTATTAGAATGTGCAACTAGTACTGCTTTTAGATCACTTACTCACACAAGCATTGGGTTCTTAGTTTATCCCTAAGCTTATAAGGGGTAAGAGAGGAGGGAGGGCAAGGTCTCTTGATTTCACTATAGCATCTGTATTTTAAAAAAAAATTTTAAAAACATTTATTTATTTATTTATTTTTGAGAGAGAACATACACAAGCCAGAGAGGAGGAGAGAGAGAGAGAGAGAGAGAATCCGAGGCAGGCTCCAAGCTCTGAACTGTCAGCACAGAGTCCAACGCGGGGCTCAAACTCACAAACTGTGAAGCCATGACCTGAGCCAAAGTCAGATGCTTAACTGACTGAGTCACCCAGGTGCCCACCCCTAACATTGGATTTCTTTCAAGAGTTAGACCTTGCCTTGTGATTGGCGACACACCTCATAACTGTACTATTTTCCACACACATTTTAATTATTTCAAGGCTTGGTTCCCATTGTCAGAGATGTCAAAAACCCATGATTAGAAGCACACATCAGTGCTGGACATAACCCACATTTGTAAGAATCTGATAATGGTCTCTCGCAGCCAAATAAAAATGTGAGACAAAAAAAAATTTACTATAAGATGTGAGAACTGAGACACTTAAATCAAGGCATACAAGAAATATTGTAAGCAAGTCCAAATCAAATAACAAATCCTATGAATGGTCAACAGATAAGTAAAAAATGCAGACACTGAGGACCTATATGTGACCCATTATACCAAATTGAGGTATACCAAATTTAGGACCTGAGACACCAGTCCATAAACCAGATTTCCGATTTTTGTCAACAAGTGGATCACTCTGTAGTTGACCTAAGTGACCCTAAGAATACCTCTAATTGCCTTTTTCTCCATATTCAAGAGAAGGTTAACACCACTTAAGCAGTTTTAAGACTCATGGACTGCAGCATAAAGATGATTATTTGTTTAAATGCTACCATGTCACCTTTTTAAATTGTCCCAGAATACCAAAAATGACAGCATATAGCATTCCTGATATCTACTGTATATTTAGTTCAGATTTGGTAGTGACTTCTATTTTTATTCAATATTTACTTGAATAAGACATAGCTAGCAGTCAAATGTATTCTGACTAGATTGGAATCTGATATGAAAAGACTTCAGCTGAATAATATTGTTTAGAGGTCTTGGCTATATTAGCAATAGTTTGCATTTTAATAGAAATTTCAAGGAAATTTGGTCTCACTTATACTGAAGAGGCATCATAGTGTTCCAAAAGGCAATAGTTTATTTAACAAAAAATATAACTCTGGATAGGGAAATAAGACTCAGTGATTCAGATGTCAATGTCAAATGCCAACCTTGCTATGAATCTGTCTCATGAAAAGTATCATTTGTCCCAGCCTTTAGTCTTCTTTAATCACCCAGCCCTCTTCTCACATCTGTGGGTCTCTTTATTTGTGCACTACAAATATCCATTCAAAAACCCCACAGAGTCATCCATTTTTCTTTTCTGCATTTTCAGATTTAACAGAGACTAGAAAGCAGGATTTTTCTGGATAGTTAATTCACATAACTATCATTTTATTGGCATAACGTTTTATTGTGCTTTGCAGTTTTGCACTTTGCAAATATTCTTTTTTTTTTTTTTTTTTTTTTTTTACAAATTGGAAGATTTTAGCAATCTTGCATCAAGCACAGCTAACAGCACCAGTTTTCCAACAGCATTTGCTCAGTTTGTGTCTGTGTCACTTTTTGGTAAGTCTCACAATATTTTGAATTTTTTTATTATCATTACATTTGTATTATTATTACATGGTGACCTCCAATCAGTGGTCTTGGATGTTACTATTGTAATTGGTTTGGAGTGCCATGAACTGCACCCTTAGGCAGCAAACTTAATCAATAAATGTATGCGTTCTGACTGCTCCACCATCTGTCTTCTCCCCATCTCTCCCCCTCTCCTTGGACTTCCCTATTCCCTGAGACACAACAGTACTGAAATTAAGCCAATTACTAGCCCTACAATGGGCTCTAAATACTCATGTGAAAGGAAGAGTCACATGTCTCTCATGTTAAATAAAATTATTAAGCTTAGTGAGGAAAGCATGTAGATAGCCAGGAGCAGCAGAAAGCTAGGTTTCTTGCACCAAACAGCCCAGTTGTGAATGCAAAGGGAAAGTTCTTGAAGGAAATTTAAAGTGTTACTCCAGTGAACTCCATGAATGATAAGAAAGGAAAACAGCCTTATTGCTTTAGTGGTCTAGATAGAAGATCTAACTAGCTACAGCATTCACTTAAACCAAAGCCCAATCCAGAACAAGACCCTAACTCCCTTCAATCTAAGAAGGCTGATAGAGGTGAGAAAGCTGCAGCAGAAAAGTTTGAAGCTAGCAGAGGTTGGTTCATGAGGTTTAAGGAAAGAAGCTGTCTTAATAGCATAAAAATGCAAGATGAAACAACAAGTACTGATGTAGAAGTTGCAGAAAGTTCTCCAGAAGATCCAGCGAAGATAAATAATGAAGCTAGCTATACTAAACAACGTATTTTCAATGTAGATGAAGCAGTCTCCTATTGGAAGAAAATGGACATCTAGGACTTTCATAGCTATAGAGGAAAAGTCAATGCCTGGCTTCAGAGTGCAAGCTGACTCTCTTGTTACAATTATGTTTCTACTTTGCTGGTGCTCTATAAATGGAACAGCAAACCTGGATGGTAGCACATCTGTATACAGCATGGTTTACTGAATATTTTAAGCCCAATGTGGAGACCTACTTCTCAGAAAGAAATAGTCCTTTCAAAATATTACTCAGTGACAATGCACCTGGTCACCCAAGAGCTCTGATGGAGATATGCAATGACATTAATGATTTGCATGCCTGCACATCCATTCTGAAGCCCATGAACCAAAGAGTCATTTTGACTTTTAAGTGTTCTTATTTAAAAAAAATACATTTCATAAGGCTATAGCTTCCATAACTAATGATTCCTCCAATGCATCTGGCAAAGTAAATTAAAAACCTATAAGAAAAGGATTTACCATTCTAGATACTATTGAGAACATTCACAATTCATGGGGAAAGGTCAAAATAGCAACACTAATAATAGTTTGGAAGACACTGATACCAACAGTCATGGATGACTTTGAGGGGTTCAAGACTTTGGTGGAGGAAGTAACTAAGATATGGTGGAAACAGCAAGAGAATTAGAGTTAGAAGTGGAACTTGAAGATGTGACTGAATTGCTGCAATCTCTTGATAAAACTTTAACAGATGAAGAGTTGCTTCTTTCTCATGGATGAGCAAAGAAAGTAGTTTCTTGAAAAGGAAACTACTCCTGGTGAAGATGATGTAAAAATTGTTGAGGTGACAGGAAAGGACTTAGAATATTACATAAACCTAACTGATACAGCAGTGGCAGGGTTTGAGACAATGGATTCTAATTTTGAAAGAAGTTCTACTGTAGGCAAAATGCTATCAGAGAAATTGTTCATGAAAGGAAGAGTCAATTGAGGTGGCAAACTTTATTGTTGTCCTATTTTAAGAAATTTCCACAGCCATTCAGCAACCACCACCTTGATCAGTCAGCAGCCATCAACACTGAGGCAAGACCTTGCACCAGTAAAAAGATTCCAACTTACTGAAAGCTCAAATGATAGCATTTTTATCAATAAAATATTTTTAATTAAGGCATATACATTGTTTTTTAGACAGAATGGTATTGCACATTTAATGGACTACATTATACTGTTAACATAACTTTTATATGCACTGGGAAACCAAAAAATTCATTTAGCTTGCTTTTTTTTCTGCAATATTCACTTTATTGCAGTAGTCTGGAACTGAAACTACCATATATCTGAAGTATGCCTGTATGTATGTCCCTTTTACCTTTCAACCAATCATGTTTAGCATGACAAGTTTTTAAATGTATTTTATTATTATTATGGGGTTCCTAGGTAAAAATTTTAATATCATTAAAAATAGCATAGTGAACATTATGTTGATAAAGAGATCAATCTATTACAAATGGGTAAGGAATGAGACCACTATATTCACTAATTATTGCTGCATAACAAATCACCTCAAAACTTAGTGGCTTAAAACAACAAATATTTATTATCTCACAGTTTCTTGGGTCAAAAATCCAGATGCATCTTAGTCAGATGCAGGGTGTCTGGCAAGGCTGCAGTCAAGGTGACAAACAAGGCTGCCTCATCTTATAACTTGACTAGGTACAGATCCACTTCCAAACTCACTCATGTTGCAGTTGGCAGGACTCAGTACTTCACTGGTTATTAGATGGAAGGCTTCAGTTTGACTGGATAGCAGCAAGAAACCACTCTCAGTTCCTTATCATGAGCCTTCCCCAACACAGAAAGTTACTTCATCAAAGTGTGTAAGAAAAGTCAAAGAGAGAAAGTATGCAAGCAAGATAGAAATGACAACCTTTTTCTAATCTCAGAAATGGCACCCATTCACTTTTGTCATATTTTATTTGTTAGAAGTAAGTCACTAAGTCCAGCTATACTCAAGGGGGGAGGATTATACAGGACATGAATAAGCAAAAGGTGGGAGTCATTAGGAACCATTACAGAGCCCACCTACCACACACACAGATCTAGCCATTGGAATTCCAGTAGATTCAGCCATTTGGGATATAGTGTTAAAAGCTAAGGTCTACAAAAGTAACAGCAAAGGAGACAGATGTTCCAAAGGCTTTTCCCTTATTGACAAACAGATGGAGTTGCCCTCAAACCTATAGAAAAAGCCAAATTAACTTGAAAAATGTTAAAAAAAATTATGCTAACTTATTTTACAGGCTTCGATGGGTTTCCCAAGAAAAGTTTGGTTCAAGTTATTAGAGGTAACAGAATAAAGATGATAGGGAGAAGGGTGATGCTAAAAGCTAATATACTGTACAGAGCGAGGTGGTAACAATTGAAAAAATAGCAGAGATTCCTTCAATTGGATTCCTACCTGAGGCATTCAGTGTTGAGACAAACAGAAACATTAACAAAGGACATCAGGCCAGCAAATGATATCCCTCAGAAGATCAAATCATGCTACTGTAAGAGTTGCTTTGCATATCTCATGAATGATAGGGCAAGAAATCAGATGATGAATAAGAGTGCCAACTCAGCAAGGTGTATGCTTTCTGCACTATTAGAATGTTCCCTGCCATTGAAGATAATGGGAAATAAATTTTCAGATGAACAACAATATTGATTTTGATTTGGAATTTTGTTTCAATTGCTTCATTGGCTGAATCTTAAACCAGAAATGCCAGCAGGGAAGAGTGTAAGATACAGGAAAACCAACAGCTTGTTTTGAAAGAGCACAGTCTTAATGGGAAGGAAGCTTTGTTTCCAGCAGACTCCAATACAGGCAAAATGGTGACGGGTACTGCACCTCTATAAACACTGAAATTCTGTTCCTCAAAGTATGTCCAAGGACCAGCAGCAAAGCATCCACTGGGAGCTTATTAGAAATTCAGAATCTCAGATTCATTCCAGAACTACTGAATCTGAATTTGCATTTTAACAAGATCCCAGGGGACCTAACACAGTAAAGTCCAAGAAATGCTGTTGTAATGGCACTTCGAAGAGCTCTCAGAGAACCATAGAGAGGGAGACCAAGTTCAACCAGGGGAATTAAACAATGTTTCATAGAGAAGATATCATTTGAGCTGAAACTCATGAGCTGTGTATAATTTCAACAGAAAGACAAGACTTTTCTTTGTGGAAGAAAAAAATGTTAAAGCATTGATAATAGTTTAGTGCAAGAAAGTGGACTGTTTGTTTGAAAGATAAAAAATGAAAACACTGTTAAACTGAAGTCAGATCACAAAGGGCTTTGAGTACTTGCTAAGGGATTTTTACTTTATTCTGTTGGCAACAGAGAGACACTGGGAGTTTTCAAGAAGAGCACAAAAGCAATAAGAAAAATTATAGGGTGACAGTGTGGAAGATATATTGGCATGAGAACAGGCCAAAGACACACCAGTTGGGAGTGATTAATATGGAGAGACATAGAGTTAGAAGCTATAGTTCAAGGATGAGGTTATGCAACCTTGAAATTCTAGAGCAGTACTAATGGAAATAAAGGAGAAGTGAAGGAATTAGAGAGGAGGAATCCACAGCTCTTAGTAAGCATCATCATTGTGCCTGAGTGATGGGGAGAAAAATGAAGTCATACAGGGAGATGAGGTCATGGAAACATGAGCAGATTTTGAGAGAATAAAGATGAGTTTGTCTTTGTCTATTAAATAGTTGCTAAAAAGTTTCAGAATGTCAGCCATGTCACAGCCTTTCATGCTCCCTTCATGCATCACTATAACCTTCCTGGTTTTGCAACTCCCAGCCTTTGCCCTTGAGGATTCCAGTCAGATGCTGAAGAAGGCAGTGCATCTCAATCCAATCAGCAAACGTTTTATCCCTTTTTTCTGGTTCAAGGAACCCAAATGGAAAAAACACTTTGATAAGTAAATCACACCCTTGTAATTGCTAAGACAGCTCTTGATTCTAATTTCATGTTGGACAAATTGAGTAAATGGAATCCCTTTTAGTAAGGAATCTAGAAAAGTTGGTTGTGTCAGATTTCAGGAAAGAAAAGAAAGAGAGTATTAAAAGAATGGTAGCTGTTACCCCAACTGGAAAAAATAAAAGGACAGAATCTTTACACAATTCCACAAGGAAAGAAATCAATGACTGTACTTGGAGGTGGCCCAAAACTTCTTTACTGATTAAAAATGATACAGCAATCATGTTTCAATTGAAAAGGATATGCTTCTGACTTGCTTAATAACTTCATTACCTTCCTGATGAATTATTGCTTTTAAACTCATTATTTTACCACTGTCATTGAACATCCATGTAGAGTGCTTTCTTTTATGGTGTAGTCCCCCCAAAGAGTCCTAAAATGCAGATGATTTTATATTAACAAGTTTAGATGTCTTCAAAGATGTCAGGGGTTGTTGCTAAATTAATCACATAGCGAGTCTGTGCTCAAGGCATGACAATAGTCACAATGTATCCCAAAGGGCATTCTGTGGGGTCATTTGGGTAAAATACAACATGAAAAGAAAGAATTTTACTAAAATTAACCAGGTCAGATTCCACTCTGTGTTGGGTAGCAGTTAAAATGAATGCAGCCTACAGTCACAATTCAGTTGTAGTCTAATGAGGCTATCTCAAACAAGAGCATCAAAAATAACACAGAAAGCTTTCTTCCAGTCTCAGAGAAAGACAAACATCTTCCTTTTCAAGATTAACCCTTATACCTCTACTCTTATTGCTATTTTTCCTTAACCTTCTTCTTCCAGAACTTTACCTTCCCCAATTTGTTAAGTGGGCAATATCGATTAAAAGACATTTGTATGGTATGGTATGGTATTATATTTATTGTAAGAGAAAATATATTGGCTAGTTAATAGAAATAAAATGAGGTTATAATAATTTTAGGGAAAAGCATAAAGTTCAACTAGTATATATGTCCTTATTAGTGTCCATAGAATGGTGTGAGATGAAAATAAAACACATTTAGAATTTAACCAAATGCAGCAGAAGGTACCACTGAGATTAAACTGAGCATTCACACTCTAGGTTACCTCAGAATTGGGTCCCCTTTTAATGTTAATAACAACATACTGAGAGAAATGCCATGTAAATAAACAGTAGTTAGGGGCAAAGTAGTTCATAGAATAGCTAGCTCTCCCTTAACAGGAGGTCTTTGGAGCATAAGGTGAAGAGTTCAAACAGTCAGTAATTGTTAAACTAGTAAATTAAGAACTTGAATTATGTTCTTAAAGGTGTTAAACTGGGCCTGCATATCAAGTATCTTGTATTCATTTTTCCCTATTGTGGTAATGGTCTGAGAAAATATCTTCATGTTTGTGGACGTACAATGTTTGATTTTTTTTTTTTCATTTTTACACATTGGCATTGTTTTCTGGAAAGGACTTTGGTTGAAAAGCAAGAAAACTTAATCACCAGTGAAAGAGGGATGGGAATTACAATAATGGCAGGAGTATTCTGCTTCTACTCTGGTCTCCCCATCCCTTTGCACTGAGACAACCAAAGGAAGGAATGAGAATAGATACTGGACATTTGACTAAAACTAGACTTCCACATGATCACTAATGACCTTCAGAATCTATAAGGTGGCATTTTAAAAAGGTGATGGACAAGTTACTAATCTTTTAAAATGAGGCACAAAGAACAACTCTAGGGAGAGTCAGAAAGCTAAAGACTGGGCTAATGTTGAGTTATAAACCAAAGAGAACAAGCAAGTATAATAGATATATGTTTAGATATGCATCCACTTGGATATATTTCTTTGAACACACCTAGAAATTAACACACGAGAAACTGGATGGAGGAGTCAGAAGTATGTGCATGTGTATGAAACTGTACTTAACTGAAAGCATCTGAAGGCATTTCTCAGCTTCTGACAGATTCTTAGGTCATATTTTTCTTCTTTAGGAAAAAAAAGTTTTTTAATGCTGCTTATTTAATTATATTTCTTTCTGAAAATGTTAATGTATAATAGTTTAATAATAATCCTTAATTCTAATTTCCTTATTAAGTACATAAGTCATAATTAATTCTTGGAACATCCCTTTTTATGTTGAGTCTCAAATGTATAAGAGAAGAGCCAAACATAGGAACATTTCTACTTAGTAGAACCCCTTTCATAAGACATTCATATACTTTACACACTTTCCCTAAGTCTCCCCTAAAATTTAGTGTAGCTTATTCATAGAGATAAAAAGTCATTTAAACCTAAATAAATAGAAAGAACTAATAAAGATAAGTAGAAATGAATGAAAAAGAGAGAAAAGGTATAATAAGGATTGGCAAAGTAAAAAGTATATTCTTTGATTTAAAAAAAAAAAAAATTAAAGCCTCAGGGCTCCTGGGTGGCTCAGTAGGTTAAGTGTCTGACTTTGGCTCAGGTCATGACCTCACAGTTGGTGAGTTCGAGCCCCGCATTGGACTCTGTACTGACAGCTCAGAGCCTGAAGTCTGCTTCAGATTCTGTCCCTCCTCCACTCATGTTCTCTGTGTCTCTCTCTCATGATAAATAAATAAAAACACTAAATTTTTTTTAAAGACTAAAGTCAATAAAAATATTTTCATAAGTATAGTTTTCATAAGTATAGTGTTTTCATAAGTAATACTATCAGAAAAGTCTTAAACATCATGATTCAGCCAAACCCTTTAATCTGGGGTTTTACTTCTGCCTGTGGGAATCTCTCAGGAAGAATGTAAGTTCACCCCTCCCAGGGACTGTTCTCTCCTAGAATCTTCTTGAGGTTTCATGAATTACTGTATTTCATTCATTATGAATAACTCTTATGTTTGGCGATTGTCAAAACCAAAATGGAAGAAAAGTCTTTCATTACAATGAGAATCTAGTAATTCTGAGGAAAGAAGTTCTCAATTTTAAGGTAAAAAGATGCCTTTTCAATCATGCAGCCTCTGTCCAGTCATCACAGTGCCTTCGAAAAGCCAAAGACACATCACAGACTGCATTTGCTATTAATAGAGAGGTCTCTAACCCTCACCTCTCTGCAGGTGCACAGTGTACTATGTGGCTCTTCAATAAGGACTTGGCTAGAAACTGACTCCAGAACTTAGAGTGTATTTTTTCTGGCAAACTTCTCCCAGAGGAATGGGGAAGGGGTGCTATAAGAGAAACTATACTATATGGGGTGGGAATGGAGGTGGGGAGAATAGGCCTATTTAATACACCCTTTGGTCAAAGACCAAAATACTTCGCAGGCAAGCAGAAGCCAGTAGCACCTCCACAGTTGATGCCCCAGACTCCTGCACCACCTGGCTTTGCTTCTTGATGGGAATAAGAGGGAATAAAGAAGGCCATAGAATTTTTCCTCAGGTTCATTGTCTTATACTCTTACAGCCTGCCAAAAATGCAAAGGCTTTTGTTCATGGTAAGAATACTGACAATTTACATTATTCAAAACACAGTTTCAAATAGGAAATAACATTTTGTCTGAATTCCCTTTTAGTGTTTTAAGATTCATAGTTTCTTTGCATTCCCAGGTACATTCTGGCTGATGACAAATACGTAGGCACTCATTATGGGCATAACAACATGCGGTATTTTGATTAATTTGTCCCAAATCTAAAATTTGGACAACGTTTTACACACAATTAACTACTCAAGCAAAACAGACTTTGGAAGGAAAAAAGGTTGTCCAGACAAAGTTGAGTTCTGTGCATGAAGGATTCTGTTGCTACATGAACCATCTTTTCCTGCAATTGCTATTACCAGAAGACATTAGTCATTTTCTTTCTGAACAAGGACAGTAAAGAAGACAATGGCAAAATGCATTTCATAGTGGCATATTGAACTTATTCCAATATAGATATACATTTATTTAAATGACAGTATAATTAATTCTGTGCCAATTACTGTCTTTAAATTTAAAAGAAGAAAATGCAAAATACTTGCCAAAAATTATGTAATTATAGGAGTTTTGTCACATTGTTTGGTTGAATTTAAATAATAAACATTTTTCTAGATGGTGAAAGCTATTTCAAATAGGGTGAGCTTCAGATTACATTGCTATGAAGACATAAAACTTCTGATTAGAAAAAACACCAACTTGCATCAAATGATATAAATGACTCATATTATGTTGCATTGCTCATTAAAAATCACCTCCACCCACCTCTTTCTTTCAGTCCCTAAATTTCAGACTATCTGGAAACAATGAAATGTACTGTACTGTCTTGGTCTTAGAACTCATGTCGTGGGACAGAATATTGATATAGCTATAGGACTGTTGTCCTTTTGGTTTTTAGGTCCATGTCAGTTCCACACCGAAGATAGGAACAGCGACCTGGCTGTTACTTCTCAGATTTTGCTGTCTTAGCTGTCATGTAATTATCTGACTAATTGCATTATTCACAAAATTATCTACCACTTTGAGCATTCAGGGCTTACTGCCATTCTTAGGAACACCAAACTATTTCTGTGAACAGAAGTTCTGCTTTAAAATCTTTTTAAGAATGTCTTTTAATGATTTCTTTACTTCCTTTGATCTCCATCCTATTTAACAATCTTTTTTCTTTCTTAAATTGAGTTAATTTTGCAAAGTTCCTTTAGAGCAGTAGTTCTCAACCGGGTACAGTTTTGCTCCCAAGGGACGGGTGGCAATGTCTGGAGACATGGGGGTTAAAGAGTGGGGTGGGGCATGCAGCCTGCCTGCTACTGGCATCTTGGGGGTTGGGCCAGGGGTGCTGCTAAACATCACACAATGCACAGTATAACCCCTCCAACAAAGAATTATGAGGCCTAAATGTCAATAGTGTCAAGGTTGAGAAACAGATAATATCTATTCAAAGTTATCAAATATTCAAACCTTTGGTGTTACAACATGCAACCAAGACTCACCTGTGAAAGCCCCTGCTAGCCCCCTGAGAATAAGGTGTCCCTGGAAATTACATTGGTGCCGGGGCCCCTTCCATATCCATCAGAGATCAGAAAACATGAATGAGCAGACATGCCTCTATGAAAAGAGAAAAATGAAATAATGAGATTAAAAAGTATCATGAGATGGAAACTCGTTATGTGAGATAAAGATTGCAAGGAAGCAAATGACAATAGCAGAATTGAAATCTTCATTGAAAGTAAAAAGAGAGGGTTAGCGCTGTGATTAAAAACACAATCTTTGCTTATGAAGGACAAACCTAAGAAGCTTTCCAAGAATATTAGGAAAAGGACAAAGATATTCAAGTAATGGGAATAAAGAAGTAAAAGAGAAGATAAATCACTCATGAGAATTATAGGTATATCTAAAGAAGAAATCACTACAAAAATAATATGCAAAGACTTGTATTTAAAGTACCAGGCAAAGTAATGATAAAACACCTACACAAGATATCTCCTGTACTGTTGAATTATAAAGACTTGGTAAAAAAATCCTATGAAAAAATCCTATGAAAGTGTCCTCTTTTTTGTGAAATATCAGAAAACTGTGACGTAACATCAACAGAGGCTTCAGGAAGAAAAGTTTTCTTGACTAAAGAATTTGAATCACAACTACTTTGTGCTTTTTCTTTTTAATGTTTATTTATTTTTGAGAGAGAGAGACCGTGGGAGGGGCAGAGACAGAGGGAGACAGAGAATACAAAGGGAGCAGGGGAGGGGCAGAGAGAGAGGGAGACAGAATAAAAAGCAAGCTCCAGGCTCTGAGCTGTCAGCACAGAGCCCCACGCCAGGCTCCAACCCACAAACCGTGAGATCATGACCTGGGTTGAAGTCGGAAGTTTATCCAACTGAGCCACCCAGGGGCCCTGAATCACAATTAATTTGTTATTCATATGTGTAAAGAAATAAAAAAAAGTCATTCTTATATGTGCATGGTCACGTATAAGAATATAATCCACTCATAGGTTTTTAGTTCTTAAAAATTGTTATTCTCCAGCTAAGACTTGAATGAAAATTACAATATAATTCAATATCATTTAATTTAATGAAAATTCAATATGAAATTATGCTTTTAATAAGCCATCTAATGAACACTGAAACCATAAAGTTAAATCTATAATAAAATAATAATTTTATTATAACATTTGTTAGTTTAACAAAATTAACTAGTTTTGTTAGTTGCAACAAAAACTAAATTCAAAGCTTAAAATAATTCCTGAAACAGCATATAAATAATATAAAAACAGTAATTTTTGAATTATCATTTTAAGGAAAAATTCTAGGGGTGTCTCGGTGGCTCAGTTGGTTAGGTGACCGACTTCAACTCAGGTCATAATCTCACGTTTTGTGGGTTCAAGCCCTGCGTCCAGCTCAGGGCCTGGAGCCTGCTTTGGATTGTGTCTCCCTCTCTCTCTGGCCCTCCCAACTCACACTCTGTCTCTGTCTCAAAAATAAATAAACATGAAAAGAAAAAATTCTACGACGTTTACAGAAGCTGGAATGTGGAGGATAAGGACAAGTTGGGATAAGAAAAAAAACACAATAATTTCCTCATCCTCCAAGGGTGACAGAGGAGTTCAAATATTTATCCTTCATTTTTACAGTACTAAAGATGTAGATAAATATATTTTAAACACTTTCACGGTAATTGGTCATAGAGTTAAAAGTAGATGACCTTTCAAATCTCCAAGAAAGAAAACATAACAAAAAAAAACAGAAGAAAACAATGAGGAAATACGAAATGTATGACAATTTTTATTATTTTTTTGTGTTATAATTTTAAAAAATAGATTTAGCTCCTTCACTAAAAATAAAAATATAATATTCAACTTTAAATTACTTATGAGACATTATAATATTGAGGATACTTATAAGTGGAATGTAAAACTGTTTATGTTTCAAAAATTATTAATGTTTTAAAAATTAATATTAGAGTTGGGAAGAGTGTAATAAGTCAGGAATCCTCATAATTTTGTGAAATGTTTCTGGAAAAACTTGTCAGTACACATTAAAGGCCTGATGTAGGTTCATAGCCCGTGGCCAATTAAATTAAGTTCTTAAAAATTATCCTAAAAAATATAATCAGGATGTAGTCAAATACCAATATATATTTAATTTTGTTGGAAGACTATCTTAATAGTAAAAAAACTAGATATTCCCTAATTTCCCATAATATGGGATGAGTCAAATCATATATCGATATAATGGAATATTATGCAACTATTAAATTTATAATTTGTGAAGTTATTTAATAATTTAGAAGTTCTAAATATATAGTTCTAACTAAAAATAGAGACCAGGAGCGCCTGGGTGGCTCAGTTGGTTGAGTGTCCCACTCGATTTCAGCTTAGGTCATGATCTCAAAGTTCATGGGTTTGAGCCTGGCGTTGAGCCCCATGTTGAGCTCTGCACTAAGAGCATGGAGCCTGCTTAGGATTCTTTCTCTCCCTCTCTCTTCCTGCCTCTCCCCCTCTCACATACACACACACTCTCTCTCTCCCTCTCTCTCAAAATAAATAAACATTTAAAAAGAGAGGACAACAGACCAATATCTACAAGGGTCTGAGAGAAAGGATTTGAAACCTGAAAGTTGATTTCCAGCAGAATTATAAATCAATCAAATGTGGAAATAAAATAAAGGCATAATCAAATATGAAGATACAATAATGATATATCCAGACATCCAAAGATACAGAAAGTTAACTCCCACACACCCCTTATTAGGAAGTAAAGTCAAAAGACAGTCTATAATTATTTAAAATTGCTGAAACAAGATATAATGTGTATGTTTATTATGCAAAGTTACAAAAGGAAGTAATAAAGTAACTAAAAGTAGTAATAACAACTATATTGGGAGAAGACAAGATGGGTGATAATATAAATGAGCTAAATCATCAACTATACTTCCAGGAAGTCAGTATTTACAGATATAAATATAAGCATCAAAATAATTCAAAGTAGGATAAGTTAAAAAGAGTGGAGGAGGAGAAGAGCGGGAAGACAAAATAAAGATGATTTGCATTAGCATAAGCCTATTTTAAGTTATTGTAAAATTATGCACATGAATAATTTTTTCAAATCATAAAAATCCTAAATAAATGATAGGGAGGATGTAGATATAGTACAAATAGTCAACTCATTAGAGAAATTTGGCTACTAATGCAGAAATGGAGAAATAAGTTGATAGGGATGAGGTAGAGAAAAACTATGTCTATTTGTTTTTCTAATGGAAAATGAGTATATTTATACATTGATTGGAATGATATCAAAAGACAGAAAAATTAATAATACTTTTGTGCCCCATCCATTGCAGGTAAATAGGCAGTACCCAAGCTATTTATAAGGTAAGAACCATGTTATAATGAAAACTTACTCTGTTGTTAATGCCATCCTTGTTCATCTACCATCTTTAAATATTCATCCTCAAAACTTGAAGTGTAGCATCGAAGTTGATGTCCTAAACAACTTCCTATCGGAAATCTAAGTTTATTTGAACTGTCTCTGCTTGGAAGCGTCACTTTAAAAAGTTTTTTTAAAAAACTTCCCTGTTGTGTTTTTACAGCTTGATTAAATTGCACAATAGATGAGTAAAAATCAAGAGTTGCTGATGTCTTACACTTGATTCAGAGAAAACACAGAGTAAAGAAACTACTCAAGGAACTCTAGCTTTTTACAAAGCATCAAATTTACCTAGTTCCTCTTTTCTGTGGAGACTGGGCTGCCATCTTAGTACAAAACTCATCTGGAGGTCCCCCACTCCAAAATATCAGCTGCAAGTTATGCTTGATGATCAAATTGCTCTGTGAAATTTCCCCCAGCACTACCATTTCATTAGAGGTAGAATGGGAGACAGTTTCATCAGGGATCTGTAACAATTTTGCCGGACTCTCCTCAACATGCCTCAAAGAGCTTTTGGCCAGATATTAAACATCTAGCACCACAACCACAGCCCTGCACAACCATGTGGAACAATTGGATTGATTGCCTGACACCCTCTGACAAAAGGCCACTCTTTGCGTCAACTGTGTTTTTTAAAGAAATGTGTATACTGACACTTTATTTGAGCTGTCACTAGTAAGTCTAAAGCCAATATCCAGTCTGGCATGAGGCTGAAAACCAAGGATGCCTAAAAGAGGAAGATTGAACATAGTGGGCAAACCAATTAGGTTTCTAATGACTAAAGATGTCACCCAATCTTCAAGGATAGGAATCATTACTGCTAAATTACTCATGAAATGCATACCTTTGATTCATGTCAACCATTCCCATGCACTTAGTTGAAGGCATAAAAGTCATACAGGTCAAGAAAAAAATGTGTTCTGGGTGCTGCTAAGTCTATCTATTCTTTTTTTAATTTTTTTTAACGTTTATTTATTTTTGAGACAGAGAGAGACAGAACATGAACGGGGGGAGAGTCAGAGAGAGGGAGACACAGAATCTGGAACAGGCTCCAGGTTCTGAGCTGTCAGCACAGAGCCTGACGCGGGGCTCGAACTCACAGACCGCGAGATCATGCCCTCAGCCAAAGTCGGACGATTAACCGACTGAGCCACCCAGGCGCCCCATATTCTTTATTCCTTTGGCTTTTACTTCATATCCTAGCATAAGGTGGGATCTTCCACTATAGTAGACGTCATGGAAACCTGAAATTGTTTAAGCTGTGGGCTGCAAATGGAATGGAATTATTTATCAACTAGAAAAGATTCAGGGTGCCCGGCAGCCACAGAATAAATTTAAACAATGGCCAAAAGAACACATTGATTTTTTTCTCATAAAGCATGACATGGCACATAGTACATGCTTAATAAATATTTGTCAAATGAATGAACTATTGCACCAACCCTAACCAACTGACCATGATAACTGCCTGGAGACAGTTGTAGTGAGTAGGAAGAAGTTGCATGAGCTTTTATTTATGTCTGCCATGGGTCTGGAGTGGTAAGTGGCCCTACTTGTGCCATAAATCTGCTATTCTTGTTCCAGAGACAAGTGAATTTTCAAGTATGCATTTTTAAAAATCCTAACAATGTGATAAATAAGAAAGAGAATATACATATAATTCTTTGTGACTAAAGATTATGTTAGGTAGGTAAGAATGATTATTATTTTTGCCAGGGAACTCTGTGTTTCTGGAGTATTTGTGCCTTTGAGTTATTGACAGCCATAAACTACCAGAAGGTAGAGAATGAGTTCAGTTATTTTTAGAAGTAATGAAGTTTCCTTGCTGAAGTGTGCTCACATTCTGGTCACTGCTGCTCCCCAAACTGTGAAGAACTTTCAGTAATGCATAAAGGGATATAAGATGGTGCCCTTTTTCAACTCATGAGGACAACAAACAGCTCTACTGAAATTTCACCAAACAGCTTATAAATCTAGAATGATTTTTCTTAAAAATAAAATTTTGGACAGATCTTTCACACTACTTTTATAAGAAAGAATTGAAGAGGAATATGGTTGCAAGTTATATAGGTATTTATTGGGTAAGATATACTCTATCTTGGAAATGATTAGCCTAAATATACAACATATTTTTTCCCTTTAAATATATTGAAGAACAACTGTATAGACAGTTCCTGCTACCAATTTTTTTACATTTATGTTAAGTTTTTTCCCCCTAGTCCTTGTTGAAGCCTGCACAAATAAAAAGCATCTTATATCTGCAGAAGCAAGTGGTAAAATGGACAATACAGGGTTGAACAGTGGAATGAAAGACCTGGATCCAGCCAGGTTATAATTTTGGTCCTCTCTCTTGCTGTATGACTTTAGGCAGTTACTTAACCTCTTTGTAAAAGGAGGACAATAATACTGACATTTCAGGATGATTGAGAGAATTAACAGGGATAATGTATTATCAAGAATAGCACCTATCACATGGAAGTTACTTAATGAGCTGAAGGTACCATTATGATGTTAAGGAGGACAAAGAATGTGGTTTTTAAGTATTGACAGTAAAAGATCAGGAAAGAGGCAAATTTTCTTAAATGTAGACAAAAGATTAAGAAACAATGCCTGCCTCTCCATATAGAGGTAATAGCATTAGTATTTCTTTTTTTATTTTATTTTATTTTTTTAATTTTTATTATTATTTTTTTCAATATATGAAGTTTATTGTCAAATTGGTTTCCATACAACACCCAGTGCTCATCCCAAAAGGTGTCCTCCTTAATACCCATCACCCACCCTCCCCTCCCTCCCACCCCCCATCAACCCTCAGTTTGTTCTCAGTTTTTAACAGTCTCTTATGCTTTGGCTCTCTCCCACTCTAACCTCTTTTTTTTTCCTTCCCCTACCCCATGGGTTTCTGTTAAGTTTCTCAAGATCCACATAAGGGTGAAAACATATGGTATCTGTCTTTCTCTGTATGGCTTATTTCACTTAGCATCACACTCTCCAGTTCCATCCATGTTGCTACAAAGGGCCATGTTTCATTCTTTCTCATTGCCATGTAGTACTCCATTGTGTATATAAACCACCATTTCTTTATCCATTCATCAGTTGATGGACATTTAGGCTCTTCCATAATTTGGCTATTGTTGAAAGTGCTGCTATAAACATTGGGGTACAAGTGCCCCTATGCATCAGTACTCCTGTATCATTTGGGTAAATTCCTAGCAGTGCTATTGCTGGGTCATAGGGTAGGTCTATTTTTAATTTTCTGAGGAACCTCCACACTGTTTTCCAGAGTGGCTGCACCAGTTTGCATTCCCACCAACAGTGCAAGAGGGTTACCATTTCTCCACATCCTTGCCAGCATCTATAGTCTCCTGATTTGTTCATTTTGGCCACTCTGAGTGGCATGAGGGGATATCTGAGTGTGGTTTTGATTTGTATTTCCCTGATGAGGAGCGACGTTGAGCATCTTTTCATGTGCCTGTTGGCCATCCGGATGTCTTCTTTAGAGAAGTGTCTATTCATGTTTTCTGCCCATTTCTTCACTGGGTTATTTGTTTTTCGGGTGTGGAGTTTGGTGAGCTCTTTATAGATTTTGGATACTAGCCCTTTGTCCGATATGTAATTTGCAAGTATCTTTTCCCATTCCGTTGTTTGCCTTTTAGTTTTGTTGGTTGTTTCCTTTGCTGTGCAGAAGATTTTACTTCATAAGGTCCCAGTAGTTCATTTTTGCTTTTAATTCCCTTGCCTTTGGGGATGTGTCAAGTAAGAAATTGCTACAGCTGAGGTCAGAGAGGTCTTTCCCTGCTTTCTCCTCGAGGGTTTTGATGGTTTCCTGTCTCACATTCAGGTCCTTTATCCATTTTGAGTTTATTTTTGTGAATGGTGTGAGAAAGTGGTCTAGTTTCAATCTTCTGCATGTTGCTGTCCAGTTGTCCCAGCACCATTTGTTAAAGAGACAGTCTTTTTTCCATTGGATATTCATTCCTGCTTTGTTAAAGATTAGTTGGCCATACGTTTGTGGGTCTAGTTCTGGGGTTTCTAGTCTATTCCATTGGTCGATGTGTCTGTTTTTGTGCCAATACCATGCTGTCTTGATGATTACATCTTTGTAGTAGAGACTAAAGACTGGGATTGTGATGCCTCCTGCTTTGGTCTTCTTCTTCAAAATTACTTTGGCTATTCGGGGCCTTTTGTGGTTCCATATGAATTTTAGGATTGCTTGTTCTAGTTTCGAAAAGAATGCTGGTGCAATTTTGATTGAGATTGCATTGAATGTGTAGATAGCTTTGGGTAGTATTGACATTTTGACAATATTTATTCTTCCAATCCATGAGCACGGAATGTTTTTCCATTTCTTTATATCTTCTTCAATTTCCTTCATAAGCTTTCTATAGTCTTCAGCATACAGATCTTTTATATCTTTGGTTAGATTTATTCCTAGGTATTTTATGCTTCTTGGTGCAATTGTGAATGGCATCAGTTTCTTTATTTGTCTCTCTGTTGCTTCATTATTAGTGTATAAGAATGCAACTGATTTCTGTACATTGATTTTGTATCCTGCAACTTTGCTAAATTCATGTATCAGTTCTAGCAGACTTCTGGTGGAGTCTATCAGATATTCCATGTATAATATCATGTCATCTGCAAAAAGTGAAAGCTTAACTTCATCTTTGCCACTTTTGATGCCTTTAATTTCCTTTTGTTGTCTGATTGCTAATGCTAGAACTTCCAACACTATGTTAAACAACAGCAGTGAGAGTAGACATCCCTGTCGTGTTCCTGATCTCAGGGAAAAAGCTCTCAGTTTTTCCCCATTGAGGATGATATTAGCTGTGGGCTTTTCATAAATGGCTTTTATGATGTTTAAGTATGTTCCTTCTATCCCAACTTTCTCGAGGGTTTTTATTAAGAAAGGTTGCTGAATTTTGTCAAAGGCCTTCTCTGCATTGATTGACAGGATCATATGGTTCTTATCTTTTCTTTTAGTAATGTGATGTATCACATTGATTGATTTGTGAATGTTGAACCAGCCCTGCATCCCAGGAATGAATCCCACTTGATCATGGTGAATAATTCTTTTTATATGCTGTTGAATTCGATTTGCTAGTATCTTATTGAGAATTTTTGCATTCATATTCATCAGGGATATTAGCCTGTAGTTCTCTTTTTTTACTGGGTCTCTGTCTGGTTTAGGAATCAAAGTAATACTGGCTTCATAGAATGAGTCTGGAAGTTTTCCTTCCCTTTCTATTTCTTGGAATAGCTTGAGAAGGATAGGTATTATCTCTGCTTTAAACGTCTGGTAGAACTCCCCTGGGAAGCCATCTGGTCCTGGAGTCTTATTTGTTGGGAGATTTTTGATGACTGATTCAATTTCTTTGCTGGTTATGGGTCTGTTCAAGCTTTCTGTTTCCTCCTGATTGAGTTTTGGAAGCCGTGTGGGTGTTTAGGAATTTGTCCATTTCTTCCAGGTTGTCCAGTTTGTTGGCATATAATTTTTCATAGTATTCCCTGATACTTGCTTGTATCTCTGAAGGATTGGTTGTAATAATTCCATTTTCATTCATGATTTTATCTATTTGGGTCATCTCCCTTTTCTTTTTGAGAAGCCTGGCTAGAGGTTTATCAATTTTGTTTATTTTTTCAAAAAACCAACTCTTGGTTTCATTGATCTGCTCTACAGTTTTTTTAGATTCTATATTGTTTATTTCTGCTCTGATCTTTATTATTTCTCTTCTTCTGCAGGGTTTGTGGTGTCTTTGCTGTTCTTCTTCTATTTCCTTTAGGTGTGCTGTTAGATTTTGTATTTGGGATTTTTCTTGTTTCTTGACATAGGCCTGGATTGCAATGTATTTTCCTCTCAGGACTGCCTTCGCTGCATCCCAAAGCATTTGGATTGTTGTATTCTCATTTTCATTTGTTTCCATATATTTTTTAATTTCTTCTCTAATTGCCTGGTTGACCCATTCATTCTTTAGTAGGGTGTTCTTTAACCTCCATGCTTTTGGCGGTTTTCCAGACTTTTTCCTGTGGTTGATTTCAAGCTTTATCGCATTGTGGTCTGAAAGTATGCATGGTAGGATTTCAATTCTTGTATACTTATGAAAGGCTGTTTTGTGACCCAGTATGTGATCTATCTTGGAGAATGTTCCATGTGCACTCGAGAAGAAAGTATATTCTGTTGCTTTGGGATGCAGAGTTCTAAATATATCTGTCAAGTCCATCTGATCCAATGTATCATTCAGGGCCCTTGTTTCTTTATTGACTGTGTGTCTAGATGATCTATCCATTTCTGTAAGTGGAGTGTTAAAGACCCCTGCAATTACCAAATTCTTATCAGTAAGGTTGCTTATGTTTGTGAGTAATTGTTTTATATATTTGGGGGCTCCAGTATTCGGCGCATAGACATTTATAATTGTTAGCTCTTCCTGATGGAGAGACCCTGTAATTATTATATAATGCCCTTCTTCATCTCTTGTTACAGCCTTTAATTTAAAGTCTAGTTTGTCTGATATAAGTATGGCTACTCCAGCTTTCTTTTGACTTCCAGTGGCATGATAAATAGTTCTCCATCCCCTCGCTCTCAATCTGAAGGTGTCCTCAGGTCTAAAATGAGTCTCTTGTAGACAGCAAATAAATGGGTCTTGTGTTTTTATCCATTCTGATACCCTATGTCTTTTGGTTGGCACATTTAGTCTATTTACATTCAGTGTTATTCTAGAAAGATATGGGTTTAGCGTCATTGTGATGTCCATAGGTTTCATGCTTGTAGCGATGTCTCTGGTACTTTGTCTCACAGGATCCCCCTTAGGATCTCTTGTAGGGCTGGTTTAGTGGTGATGAATTCCTTCAGTTTTTGTTTGTTTGGGAAGACCTTTATCTCTCCTTCTATTCTAAATGACAGACTTGCTGGATAAAGGATTCTCAGCTGCATATTTTTTCTGTTCATCACATGGAAGATCTCCTGCCATTCCTTTCTGGCCTGCCAAGTTTCAGTAGAGAGATCAGTCACGATTCTTATAAGTCTCCCTTTATATTTTAGAGCATGTTTATCTCTAGCTGCTTTCAGAATTTTCTCTTTATCCTTGTATTTTGCCAGTTTCACTATGATATGTCATGCAGAAGATCGATTCAAGTTTCGTCTGAATGGAGTTCTCTGTGCCTCTTGGATTTCAATGCCTTTTTCCTTCCCCAGATCCGGGAAGTTCTCAGCTATTATTTCTTCAAGTACCCTTTCAGCACCTTTCCCTCTCTCTTCCTCCTCTGGAATGCCAATTATACGTGTATTACTTCTATTTAGTGCATCACTTAGTTCTCTAATTTTCCCCTCATACTCCTGGATTTTTTTATGTCTCTTTTTCTCAGCTTCTTCTTTTTCCATAAGTTTATCTTCTAGTTCACCTATTCTCTCCTCTGCCTCTTCAATCCGAGCCGTAGTTGTCTCCATTTTATTTTGCAGTTCATTGATAGCATTTTTTTAGTTCCTCCTGGCTGTTCCTTAGTCCCTTGATCTCTGTAGCAAGAGATTCTTTGCTGTCCTTTACACTGTTTTCAAGCCCAGTGATTAATTTTATGACTATTATTCTAAATTCAGTTTCTGTTATATTGTTTAAATCATTTTTGATCAGTTCGTTAGCTGTTGTTATTTCTTGGACGTTTTTCTGAGAGGAATTCTTCCATTTCGTCATTTTGGATAGTCCCTGGAGTGGTGTGGGACTGCAGGGCACTTCCCCTGTGCTGTCTTGAATAACTTGCGTTGGTGGGCAGGGCTGCAGTCAGACCTGATGTCTGCCCCCAGCCCACCGCTGGGGCCACAGTGAGACTGGTGTGTGCCTTCTCTCCCCCTCTCCTAGGGGCAGGATTCACTGTGGGGTGGTGTGGCCCATCTGGGCTACTTGCACACTGCCAGGCTTGTCGTGCTGGGGATCTGGCGTATTAGCTGGGGTGGATAGGCAAGGTGCACAGGGGCGGGAGGGGTAGGTTCAGCTCCTTTTTCCTTTGGATATCCGCTTCAGGAGGGGCCCTGCAGCACTGGGAGGGAGTCAGACCCGCTGGAGGGATGGATCCGCAGAAGCACAGCTTTGGGTGTTGCGCCGTGCAAGCAAGTTCCCTGGCAGGAACCGGTTCCCTTTGGGATTTTGGCTGGGGGATGGGCGAGGGAGATGGCGCTAGCATTAGTATTTCTTATGGTATCAAATTAGTTTGGCTTTATGAAGGATGGCTGCAATGGAATGGAGACCTGGGAAGTGGATATAGGAAGCAGAGCTGGGGTGGTAATGAAGAAAGGATGGGGGAAATGAGCAGGGCTGGCACATGTTGGTATCACTGAGCTCAGTGGGCCACTGCCTCAACTCTAAAATGAACAGAGAGCTAAAGCAGTCACTCAGAGCAAAAACAGACTCAGCAATGGGCATTTATTGTGAAGCAAGGGAAAAAAGTAGAAATTTCCTGGACTTACTAGATCAGTATTAGACAGTCTAACTGTTAAACAATAACAACAGTAACAAAACTCAGTAGTTTCCAAAATAAACATTTATTTCTCACATCACAGTGCACTGTGGGTGAGTGGTGGGATAAGATGGAAACAACTCACTCAGTGCAATCACATAGAGACCCAAGGGTCCTTCCATCCTGAGGCTTTGATCATCTATAGGGTCTCAGGGGCTCACTGCTGGTCCTCTGCAGGTGGGTGGCAGAGGAGAGTACAAGAGCATGTGGGGGATCTCATAGAAGTGAAAGGAAAAAAAAAAACAGAGAAAGGGGTTAGATGAAGGCATAAGAGAGTCACTTCCAGAAAGACAGACACCAAAATGATGTTAAGTGGAAACATATCAGAAGAAGATAAAAAATTCACCAGAATAATTTGCAGAGAAACCAAAGTCAGAGAAGAAAAAAACTTGCTTTATGATTGGCTCCTGGCTATCAGTAAATAAGAGGAGTCAAAAATATTTGTTCTTCTAATCCATAAGCATGGAATGTTTTTCCATTTCTTTATATCCTCCAACTTATTTCATTAGTTTTTTATAGTTTTCAGAGTACAGGTCTTTCACCTCTTCGGTCAGGTTTATTCCTAGGTATCTTATTGGTTTTGGTGCAATTGGAAGTGGGGCTGATTCCTTATTTCTTTCTGCTGCTTTATTATTGGTGTATAGAAATGCAACAGATTTTTGTATGTTGATTTTGTATATCCTGTGACTTTACTGCATTTGTTTATCAGTTCTAGAAATTTTTCAGTGGAGGCTTTTGGGTTTTCTATATAGAGCATCGTGTCATCTGTAAGTAGTGAAAGTTTTATTTCTTCCTCGCTCATTTAGATGCCTTTTATTTCTGTTATCTGGTTGTTGTGGTTAGGACTTCCAGTACTATGTTAAATAACAGTGGTAAGAATGGGCATTCCTGTCTTGTTCCTGACCACAGAGGAAAAGCTCTCAGTTTTCCCCCCAGGTTTATATTAGCTGTGGATGTATGGTTCTTATCCTTTCTTTTACTAATGTGGTGTATAACATTGATTTATTCATGAATACTGAACCACATTTGCAGTCCAGAAATAATCCCATTTGATTGTGGTGAATGTTTTTTTTTTAATGTACTGTTGCATTCAGTTTGCTGGTATTTTATTGAGGATTTTGCATTAATGTTCATCAGGGATATTTGCCTGTAGTTTGTTTTTTAGTAGAGTCTTTGGTTTTGGTATCAGCATAATGCTTGCCTCACAGGATGAATTTGGAAGTTTTCCTTCTTTTTCTATTTATTGAGATAGTTTGAGAAGAATAGGTATTAACTCTTTAAATGTTTGGTAGAATTCACCTGGGAAGCTATTTGGCCTGGACTTTTGTTTGTTCTTTTGATTGAGATTCATTTTCTCTGCTGGCTATTGAGCTGTTCAAGTTTTCTATTTCTTCCTGTTTCAGTTTTGGTAGTTTATATGTTTCTAGGAACTTATCTGTTTCTTCTAGATTGTCCAATTTGGTGGCATATAGTTTCTTATAATATTACCTTATAATTGTAATTCTGTGGAATTGGTTGTTATTCTTCCTCTCTCATTTGTGATTTTGTTTATTTGGGTCCTTACTATTTTTTTTGGATAAGTATGGCTAGGGGTTTATCAATTTTATTAATTCTTTCAAAGAACCAGCTTCTGCTTTCATTGATCTGTTCTATTGTTTTTTTTAGTTTATATACCATTTATTTCTGCTCTAATGTTTATTATTTCCTTCCTTCTGTTGGCTTTAGGCATCATTTGTAGTTCTTTTTCTAGCTCCTTTAGGTATAAAGTTAGATTGTGTATTTGATATTTTTCTTACTTCTTGAGATGGACCTGTATTGCTATATACTTCCCTCTTATGACTGCTTTTGCTGCATCCCAAAGGTTTTGGATGGTTGTGTTTTCATGTTCATTTGTTTTCATGTATTTTTCTACTTCTTCCTTGATTTCCTGGTTGAATCATTCATTGTTTAGTAGCATGTTGTTTACCCTCCATGTCTTTGTGGTCTTTCCAAATTTTTCTTTTAGTTGTATTTCTTGTAGTTCTAATTTCATAGCTTGTGGTCCGAAAAGATGCATGGTATAATTTCAATCTATTTGTTGAGACCTGATTTCTGACCTGTATGTGATCTATTCTGGAGAGTGTTCCATGTGCACTTGAAAAGAATGTGTTCTGCTATTTTAAGATAGAATATTCTGAATATATCTGTTAAGTCCAGCTCGTCCAGTGTGTCATTCAAAGCCATTGTTTCCTTATTGAGTTTCTGTTTAGATGATCTGTCCATTGATGTAAGTGGGGTGTTAAAATCTCCTATTATTATTGGGTTATTATCAATGAGTTCCTTTATGTTTGTTATTAATTGTTTTATATATTTGGGTGTCTTCATGTTCATAAATATTTACAATTACTGTATCTTCTTGTTGGATTGTCCCCTTTATGATTATATAATGCCTTTTTTTGGCCTGTTTTTTACAGTCTTGGTTTTAAAGTCTATTTTGTCCACTATAAGTATTGCTACTTCAGCTTTCTTTTTGACATCCATCTGTGTGATATATATTTCTCTACCTCCTCACTCTCAATCTTCAGATGTCTTTAGGTCTGAAATGAGTCTCTTGGAGACAGCATATAGATGGGTCTTGGGTTTTTTAATCCATTCTGACACCCTATGTCTTTTGATTGGAGCATTTAGTCCATTTACATTCAGAGTAATTATTGATAGATATGAATTTATTGCCATTTTAGTATTTGTTTTGCTGTTGTTTCTGGAGATTTTCTCTGATACTTTTTCTTTACAGTCAGAAACAAGACAGAGATTTTCACTCTCACCACTGTATTTAACATAGTACTGGGTGTCTTAAAACAGCAATCAGACAACAAAAAGAAATAAAGGGCATCCAAGTCAGCAAGGAAGAAGTAAAACTTTCACTACTTACAGATGACATAATATTCAATATAGAAAACCCAAAAGACTCCACTGAAAAATTGCTAGAACTGATAAACGAATTCAGTAAAGTTGAAAGATATAAAATCAACATACAAAAATCTGTTGCATTTCTATACACCAATAATAAAGCAGCAGAAAGAAATAAAGAATCAACCCCATTTACAATTGCACCAAAACCAATAAGATACCTAGGAATAAACCTAAACAAAAAGGTATAAGACCTATACTCTGAAAACTATAAACCACTAATGAAAGAAATTGAAAATGAATAAAGAAATGGAAAAATATTCCATACTCATAGAACAGAAGAACAAATACTGTTAAAATGTCTCTACTAACCAAAGCAATCTATACACTTAATGCAATCCTTATCAAAATACTAACAGCACTTTTAACAGATCTAGAACAATCCTAAAATTTTCATAGAACCACAAAAGATCGCGAATAACCAAAGCAACTTTGAAAAAGAAAAGCAAAGTTGAAGGCATCATAATTCCAGACTTCAAGTTATATTACAAACCGATAGTGATGAAAACAGTATGATACTGGCACAAAAATGGACACATAGATCAATAGAATAGAATAGAGGGGTGCCTGGGTGGCTCAGTCAGTTAAGTGTCCAATTCTTGATCTCTGCTCAGGTCATGATATCATGGTTAGTGAGTTCGAGCCTCACGTTGGGCTCTGTGCTGATAGTGCAGAGCCTTCTTGGGAATCTTCTCTCTCCCTCTCTCTGCCCATCCCCTGCTCTCAAAAAATAAATAAATACGGGCGCCTGGGTGGCTCCTTCGGTTAAGTGTCCGACTTCAGCTCAGGTCATGATCTCATGGTCTGTGAGTTTGAGCCCTGTGTCGAACTGCGTCTGTGCAGACAGCTCAGAGCCTAGAGCCTGCTTCGGATTCTGTGTCTCCCTCTCTCTCTGACCCTCCCCCATTCATGCTCTGTCTCTCTCTGTCTCAAAAATAAATAAACCTTAAACAAAATAAATAAATAAATAAATAATAAATAAATAAATAAATAAAATAAAAAGAACAGAATAGAAAACCCAGAAATGGACCCACAACTATATGGTCAATTAATCTTTGACAAACAAGAAAGACTGTCCCATGGGAAAAAGACAGGCACTCCAACACATGATGTTGGGGGGGGGGCAGTTATGGGAATGAGTATGGGCTAAATGGGTAAAGGGCATTAAGGAATCTACTCCTGAAATCATTGTTTCACTATATGCTAACTAATTTGGATCTAAATTTTAAAAAAATAAAATAAAATAAATGATGTTGGGAAAAGTAGACAACAGCATGCAGAAGAATGAAACTGGATCACTTTCTTACACCATACAAAAATAAACTCAAAATGGTTGAAAGACCTAAATGTGAGACAAGAAACCTTCAGAATCCTAGAGGAGAGCAAAGACAATAACCACTTTGACATCAGCCATAGTAACTTCTTTCTAGATATCTACTGAGGCAAGGGAAACAAAAGCAAAAATAAACTGTTGGGACCTCATCAAGATAAAAACTTCTGTACAGCAAAGGAAACAATCAACAAAAGTAAAAGGAAACGTATGGAACAGGAGAAGATATTTGCAAGTGACACATTTGGTAAATGATTAGTATCCAAAATCTGTAAAGAACTTATCAAATTCAACACCTAATAAAACAAATAATGCAGTTTAAAGTTGGGTGGAAGACATAAATAGACATTTTCCCAAAGAGGACATACAGATGGCTAATAACAGACACATGAAAATATGCTTAACATCAGTCATCATCAGGGAAATACAAATCAAAACTACAATGAGATATCACCTCACACCTTTCAGAATGGCTAAAATTAACAACACAGGAAACAACAGGTTTTGGAAAGGATGTGGAGAAAAAGGACCTTGCACCGTTGGTAGGAATGCAAACTGATGCAGCCACACTGGAGAACCATATGAAGGTTCCTCAACAAGTTGAAAACAGAATTACCCTATGATCCAACAATCGCATGATTAGTTATCTTCTCAAACGATGCAAAAACACTGATTTGAAGGGATACATGTACTCTGATTTTTATAGCAGCATTATCAACAATAGCCAAATTATGGAAAGAGTCCAACTGTCCATCAACTGATGAATGGATAAAGATGTGGTATATATACACTATGGAATATTGCTGAGCCATAAAAAAAGAATGAAATCTTGACATTTCCACAACATGGATGGAACATGAGAGTATTATGCTAAGTGAAATAAATCAATCAGAGAAAGGCAAATACCATATGATTTCACTCATATGTGCAATTTAAGAAACAAAACAAAAGAGCAAAGGGAAAGAAAAAAGAGAGGGAGACAAACCAAGAAACAGACTCTTAACTATAGAGAACTGAGGTTTTGAGGGGAGGTGGGCAGGGGGATGAGTTAAATAAGTGATGGGTATTAAAGGGTGTATGTGCTGTGATGAGCACAGGATGTTGTATGGAAGTGTTGAATCACTAATCATACACTTGAACTAATATTACACCATATGTCAACTAACTGGAATTTAAATAAAAACTTTTTAAAAAGTGTCAACAATAAACTAGCAATAAGGACCAAGCAACTTCTCATGAAAACCATTAGGAATGAGAAAGAAAGCAATGCTAGGTCATTACAGATCAGCCTGAAACTCGGAAGGTACTGTCCCCTTCATGAGGGGAACAGAGGAAGAGGGACATATGGACAAAAATAGCCACAATGTGCGCAGAGGACTGTGAGGTGGATACTGGGATCTGACAGCCTGGAAAAGACCCTGGGAAGGCAGATGAGCACTTCTCATAGTCAAGGTGTCTTTCCAGGCTCTTAGGAGGTAGATTCTGAAAGCGATCCACAGCACACACACCCACATACACACACACAGAAAGATTTGGTTACGGCACCAAATCTACCCCAGTCTAAGGACAGTCCCTTAGACCAGCATACACCAGACAGGATCAAGTGGGCTAATTTTCAAGGCAAAGACTCTGAATGGTGTTATAGAGATATTTTTATACTCCTTTTCATATTTTCTAAATTCTCTACAATTAGCATATACATGCATATTTTAAATGCCTTTTAAAATGTAATTAAAAGTATAGAACTGGTTAGGTGACCTAAGAAAGGGAATCAGATTATCTATGGAAGAGGATAAAACTGTTCCTTTTAAGGTTCTTTAACATTTCAGAGGAGTCCTCAAACAATTTCAGAATTTGTAAACTATTCCCAAGCCCTCACCAGCGTTTGTCATTTTGGCCAACCCTGCTGGCTTCCTTGATGTGACCACAGCAGTAAGAACGCTTATCGCCAAAGTGAGATTTCTTTGCTTATTTCAGAAACAGCACGGAGGAGTGAAAAGCGTTCACTTTTGTATCAAGGCTGGATAGAGAAGGAAGTTCGGAAAGTAAAATGAGGTAATGGCAGCAGAAAAGAAGGCAGGCAGGTTGGCGGCAGCAGGTTGGGCGGAGGAAGAGGGGCAGCCCTTGTGTATTTCCCAAATAGTCACACACAAACTGTATTTGGGCTCAAATAATGGACAGAGAAACTCAAACTCTGACCTTAACTGCTCTTCCTAATATAAAAAACATTAGCTGCACCCATGTGTTCTGTGTCAGTAGGAAGGACAGGGAAGGAGTGGCACTGAAAGGAAAGAACCCCTTGGATTGATTGGGAGTCTGGGGAAACTAAATTGGTAAATCATTTCAAGAATCATTGGAAGGGCTGGGCTCACTCAGTTAAGCGTCCAACTTCAGCTCAGGTCATGATCTCGCAGTTCGTGGGTTCGAGCCAGGTGTTGGGCTCTGTGCTGACAGCTCAGAGCCTGGAGCCTGCTCCAGATTCTGTATCTCCCTCCCTCTCTGCTCCTCCCCCATTCATGTTCTATCTCTCTCTGTCTCTCAAAAAACAAATAAATGTTAAAAAAAAAAAGAATTAAAAAAAAAGAATCATTGGATGGGTCATACTCTTCAGTCCATTAATTTTTAACTTCTATTTTGCTAAATGAATTAACCAAAAGAATAAAAAATATAAATACTAAGATTTTTGTTGCTATATTAAGCATATAAATTTACTTTTCCAATACCTCTGCTTTCTGGGAGCTGCCCCCCCCCACATTTATAAACTTTCCATTGGAGCAATATTTGTGTAGATGTAGACTTGACTCTGCCCCTAATATGGCCAAGGGGGGTAACTGACCCTTACCCAGACACCAGGTTATTGGCACACGGGTTGGTCAAAGATAAATATGTGCTTTCACCATGGCCACCTTCATCCTTCCTTACTGGGTGTTTGCAACTAAAAACTAGAAAAAGGTGGTTTCTCGTCAGTGACTCAAACTGCAATGTGTAAATTCTGGAATTTGTTGGCAGGCATGTTCTCTGTTATTTGGCTGAAAACAACTAGGAAATCTGGCTGAAGCAGGAGAGGAAAATTAGACAGATGCACAGAGAGAGGCACATGCAGAAATGGGAAAAGAAACCTCAAACTCCTGCAATGGTTCTAAAACTCAGCCTCATCTTTGTCTTTTTTTTAAGATTTGGTTACTAAAATCCTGTTGAATTTCATGAATTGCCTCAGGATCCAATTCATGAAGTCAACCCATTTCAAGAAAAATTCCTGCCGATCACAGCTCACAGATCCCCAATTATTAAAGCTTGAATTTTTATAAAGGAAATGCATTAAAAAATAACTTAAATAGATGTCAGTGGGAGAGATGTTAAGTAAAAGATGTTGCAAAATTATGCTTCTATTAAAAGTACCATCATGAAAGCAACACAGCCAACATAGCAAATATTTATGTAAGCAAATCAGCACATAAAATTGCATGAACATTCTAATTGCAACTGTGTAAAAGCCTATATATCCCTAAATAATAGAAGAGCGAATGGAATCATTAAAAATTGGAATAATATTGTTATAATAACATCTCACCATCAAAGTGAAGTATAATCATAAAGTACATAATTATATATATATATATACACAAAAAATACATGTAAATATGCATATTTGTATTATTATTAAACATAATCATTTAACCAGAGTTTCAGGAGTGCTAGTAGAAGGAACATGTAGTTCAAATGGGAAACCAGCACCCAGCATAATACAAAATAGAATCAGTGTTTGCCCCACTATGGGCTAAAGTGTCACAGCAAGTCCTGACCACACTTTCAAAGGGCTTTCCTATAACTGTTCAGCTAAGAATGTGAGCAGTGCCTAGTATTTGTGAATTCCTGGCAGAGGTACTGATTTGCAGAAAAGTCAGGGAAGAAGCAGCCTCAATCCCAATGCTTAGCATGCAGACAAGACTGAAAAGCGGCTCCCCTTTGTTATCATTGGCTTCTCTAGCATAAGCTCCTACTCCAGCACACTGCTTCAGTGCAGGACTTATCAGTGCATACAACATAGCCAAAGGAGAAAAACCAGAGATTTAAAATTTTAGATTCTATTCCCTCTGATAAGAAAAAGGAAATTTTCATAGAGGTATATATCTTTGTTTTCTAAAATCCATTGAATTATCATTTCTAATGTTCATACCTTATTATGTCACAGTGAAAATAAAGGAAAACCATAATCACTTCAGTCCTGGGGACAGCACATAGTCACCAAATTAGACACAGATGTGTAGCTACCACAGTCTAAACCCTTTAACCAATAACAGCTGCGTCTGACCAAGGGTCCATTCCATGTGGGCACTGTGGCTGATGCCTTATAAGTGTCATCTCATATAATCCTC